>NW_024469096.1:0-47679 GCF_003184825.1 Aspergillus fijiensis CBS 313.89 | reverse complement strand
GGTAGTTTGATACTCGAAACCTCATAGGCAGTTTAGGGGTCAAAAATGGGTCCACTCTCATCTGTTTTTTGTTTTTTTTTGGGGGGGGGGAGGGGTGTTCATATTTTCACTATGGTCCTCGTGGGATAGTCTCACGGTTGGTCCCTGTGCCCACTGCCCAGGTTCGGTCCAAGCGCGGGCGGTTCTGAACTGGTTCTGACTTTCTGATGGATGATCGGTTGTTCAATTGCTTCTTTCGACCTTGTCGACTTCCCTTTTTGGTTGGTTCTTCTGCGCTTAGGGGTTCTTTAGTGTCCCTAGTACTCCGTACTCGGGTCGGGGTCGAAGTATAGCACTCCCAGCTATAGGTTTCCTTTTACTCGTACCTGCATATCATGTATGTAGGTACCCTTTGGCAGTATGAGTATTTCGTGAATGACCGGACCACGCTCTGTGGTAGTTTCATGATTCATGCAGAGTACACAAGCGAGGACCAGAGAATGCGTGATGCGTAACTTAGACTATGTGCTGAGACTGGCGAGACACCCAGAAGTTTGGGCTGTCACACCGCACCCAGCAATAATATGAGAGTCAGGGGCAGCAACTCAATTACGGAGTGGTCTAGTCTACTCTAGTCTACTGAGCCACAGGAAACGTTTGGAGGCCCGCTTAGTAGTCCGTGTTTCACCTTTCCTCTTTAGGCCAATCAGCGCGCGCTTTTGTGGGTCTCACAACAATTGCTGAATTTGTCCCTGACGCCACCGACCATTCACCGTCTTGGCTGACATCCCGCTGTGGCTCGCTTCCCCGCTGTCCTCCCCTTCACGGAATCCCAGTGGCCAGCACAGTGGGTCGGCTCATTGCCCCTGTCTCGCTGCTGCGAAGTTTGGCCTTCTTCCATTGTGCTTGTTGTTCAGGTGGTTATTGTTGTTGTCTTGCTTCGGCAAAAGGCTTGTTGGTAGTCGTTGTTAGTCAATACCAATACTCAATAGCCTGAGCAGCCTATAGTAGACTACCGAGTCAAGTCCAATGGGCCAAAAACTAAACAATGGATAGTGTTGTCCTATTTTTGCTCGGAGGTGATTCTTCCACCGAGGAGGTTGTAAACTCATTCTGAGAAGCATGCGGTTAGCAACCCGACTGACTTTTGCCGACTGGAGTCGATCAAATAATCACAATACTATAATGCCGCTGGTCTTGACCATAGCGCCTGGTGCTCGAGGGCAACGGGCTGGGCGAGGGTTAAAGCCTCCGTCCCGAGTCCTCGTGAAACCCTTGCTTGTTTAGGATCTTCTTTTGAGCTTGTTGCACTTCGACCGATTAATTCCCCCCGCGCATGTGTTTGCGTGCAACTTCTGACGTAGCCTAACAATAACGACAATGAACAGCACTCTCTGCATGTGCTTTTCCCGCCGTCTCCTCGCCCGGTCCCTGAAAGCACCTCCGCAGTAGAAATCTCATTTCACCGTGGTGACCACTGGCCCCATCGTATTGGACGAGTCCAGAGTCTCGCTCGGCGCCACGGTCGTCCTCATTGATTGCTTAATCTAAACCCACTGGTCGCTAATCGAGATTCGGCTAGCCCCTTGACCTCGAGAGTTGAGGGGGACAGACTACCACCTTCCTGACTGTCCTTTTTGACTTTTGCCCTCGAAGCGATGAGCAGACGTTGTGCGTGTCGCGATCGGCGTGGTTTGTGGAACGCGGCAGAAGCAGGAGAAGAACAATGCAGTGACGCGTTGGAAAGATGCCGTGCCTACAGCAAATGCATGCAGAAGAGGTGATGGCGCAATCGAGAAGGATTTGGTTTTGATTGGGGGAAGGGAAGAGTTTCGGAGATGGGGGTTGCAGATGGAACCTTGAACCGAGTGAGATTGAACAGATGGTAGCCGCCCAAATGCAGCGATCGCATGCTGGGCGGGCGGCTAGCATGGGGTAAGTAAGTTCCGTTGCTTAGTTAGTCGCAGGTAACTTACTAACTTAGCAGCTGTTCATTCCACCATTGAAATGTCACTATCATCGGCAGACTATTGGAACCCTCTTTTCTGCTATTAAAAGCTCAGACGGGCTCGTCGTTGGGAAAATTGGGTGATCATCTCCGAGAATTTCACCCCCAACCCTGATCCGTTGCGACACGGTTTCTTTTTTGGGGTGAAAGATCCGGTGCGATGAACTATAAGAGAGTAAGATAGGAAAAGGGGGCCAATATGGGCTGCTAAGTTGGGATCAATTGTCAATAGTGGAATTTCTGGATCCAGAAGTCTTGATTGGTATGTACGTAAAGGATAGCGGGCAATTGTTTACCCCGTAGTGGCAGAAGGAACCATGGTATGCAGCGAATATACGGAGTAGCGTTAGGAGAATCCTGCCCTCAATGCCGTGGCAAGGGGAAGGGCGGGCGGGGGATCACCAGAAACGAAACAATCCTGACCACTATAAATTGCTGGCGCGCCCTGCAAACACTCGACGGGACTCTTGGTCCAGCACTCAGAGGTTACGAGTGAAGAATCTTGTTCAAGACTCCAAGTGCCGGTGCTGGTTGAAGTCGGCTCCGCCGATCAACAGGGGCACGAACTGGCCATCAATCGGCTGCGATGTCCAACTTCGGATTCACACCGGCATGGAACTTGGACCTTTTCTTTACCCCGGGTTTCTGATTGATGGTATTTGGGCAGCATGAGTGGAGTGAGAAGCATTGGCCTACCCTTGGATCTGCTGTAAGGTGTGACCAACATCCGCTATCCTCGTCATCATCAGAAGCATGTAGTCATCGAATCGGAGACTGCGTCGATGATCAGGGTCGACGCGCCAACAATGAGAAAATGGCGGGACTCACTGACGCTGATCGAGCAAGTGTCTTGGAGATTTGGGGTGGGGGAAAGACCTCCTTCAAGCCAGGATCGTCAATGCCGCGCGTTCTACCGTAGATACTCGTAGCAACCTCTAGTTACTCTACTCAATTATCATGACCTGCATTTGAAAAGGTGATTTGGATTGATCGTGATAGAGTGATGCCACGGCGCATGACCGCTGCTCCGCTGCATAACCGAGAACAAGCCTCGTCGCTTGGCGCCGTTGTTGACCGTAGGGCTACACTAGTACTCGGTTTCAACGGAGAGCCGAGGAAGATGAATAATGGATGATGGATGGATGGCTTCCGAGGAGTTCAGGGTTGGGGTCGAAGCCACAGGGTATGAGATCATTAAAGTGCAAGCTCCCTTCCAACTGCGACCTCAAACTGGCCCTTGCTAGTCCACAATTATCCCAACAGATACGGAGTACCAACAATTGGCATCATTCTCATCGTCATAATCGGTTGGCCCCGTCGCTATGGCGGTGCAAAATTGGCGGATGCTATTTTAAACCGGCTCAATAGTGGGTCGGGGAGCGTTTGTGGCTGCCCCCGATATGCTTGCTGGTGGCTTCGGAGAGATCGAAAGTTTTAAAAATAAAGACTTGGTGAAAGGGAGCGAGCCAGCGTCATTTGTTGGACGTCTGTGTGTCTTCCACAAGGCTGAAGATGGCACGTGTCATGTTTAATCCTCGTCCTGGGAGGTCGATGATGGTCAAAGAACTCAAAGAACGATCACCAGCATCATCACTACGACAACTTCGACAATTGCCCCAATCAGAGAGTGAGAGTGGCATAGAGAGCAATTTCACGGCCCCTTCTCTCATCTCCTACCGAGATGCATTTCTTGGAATGAGCTGGGATGAACTGGGACGAGGGAGATGAGATGTTCGACGGGCCACAAGCACTGGCTGGTACGTATAGATTGAAGGTGGAGTTCCGGGTGAAAGTACCGGATCGGTTGGATGGAGCTTCGAAGCCAGCCAGGGACAAGGCAGGCAGATCAAGTGCATATGAGAACTGGCCGGTGAACGGTCAAAACCCTCGCTTCCACTAGATACTATCACGAAATCTCTCTCTGTCCATTGGATGGGGAGCTGGAAAATGAGTTTTTTTTTGCAATGCCCGCAATTGAAGAGTTTTCATGGATGCCTATGGTTGCCCGACCCTTAAGGCATCAGTTGAACAAAAGAACAATAGACTGTTGTTGACAATAAGCTAGGGTTGATTGAGTGCGCTGGATGTAAAATCTAGATCCGAACAAGAGTTAATAATAAAAGTCATTGATATCCACCTTGAACGTGAGATAGATGAAGTGTGTATCTAAAATGCGAGTTATCTCCTTGGAATTGGAAGGGAGTATATAAAAAGATCGCCGAGTGGACACTGAGCTGTCAAGAATAGTAGCAATTCTCCAGCGCTTTTTGAAACAGTGCGGTTCCACCAGGTCGGACTCCCTCGCCTGTCACAGCCATTAGGTATGTCGAGGATGTGATGTGATCATATTTAATCCTGGCTGCTAGCTGTCTTGACTTTGAAACTAAATTACTTTAACTTCTTATATCTTATAAGTTGCTTGCAGTTTAGTTGTTAAGTTAGTGAGTGGTGTGGAGGTTTGTTTCCATCAGCTGCTGCCAACTGACAAAATCAGCGCCCTCCTCTCTCTTCTTCTTTTCTTCTTCTTTCTTACAACAAACAGACACCAACAACTTCTTCTCATCTTCGGAAATTCCTCGAATGTTGGTCATTAGTCGCCCTCACTCGCTTGGTTAAAATTGCAAATTGCGACTTTGATGGCATCGTCTGCTACATCACCTGTCAACTGACTTGATTCGATTTACCCGGCTGTTTTTGTTATCGCCAACCCCTCTCTCTCTCTCTCTCTTTTCTCCTCTCAGCCGCCGCCGCCTGTCTGGTTAACCCCACGGCCCTCTTTGTTCCGACCACCTCACCACCACCACCATCAATACTACACCACCTCCTTCTCCTCTTTCTCATCTCTTCAACAGTTCATCTCAGCTTTCCATAGCCGCAACCCCTCTTTTCTTCTTCCCAGTTTCTCCCCTACACTCTTTCAAAGTGTCCAACCCAAAGACCGCCGATCTGGCTACCTTGGCTGACCCCAACGAGTTGTTCTTGCCTGGTGAGAGGCAAAACAATCTCGCAATGTCATCCTCGCCAGTCCCCCTCCTCAAACCGCCTGTGCCGGGTAATCGCAGCAATGGCAGCAGTCCTCGACCCCCCAAACTCACCCTGGGTATTCCTCCTTCGCCCAACGCTCGTCCCGTCACAGGAAATGGCGTTCCGACCACTGTAGCGCCTCCGCCGACCGAGGTTCCTCAGCTGCAGCGGCCGGCTGCCCGCCCAGCTCCTCCCCAGCTGCGCCTCGCTACTCCCATGGGTAGCACTCAATCCATTCCCCAGGTCAAACCCCGACCGGCTCCTCCACCTTTGGCGACCAGCGGCCTGAACGAACCGAATGGACACTCTCGAACGGGCAGCTTTACCTATCTCGACGGGAAGGCCAGTGGGCCGGCCTCCGCTTCCTCCTCCAACTATTCCGCGTTATCGTTCGCTATGGGGCTCCGACAGCCACATGGCAGCACCCCCGATCCATCATCTGCGATCAGTTCAGTGTATTCCGACCGGGAAGGTGGAATGTCAATGGAGCGGGACAGCAGCGTCAACAACTTGATCCCGGATCTGGATAAGCTGAGCTTGGAGAAGGGCAGGCCCCTCGACGTGGACGACCTGGATGATGAGGGCTGGCTCGCAGCCAGTGAACAGAAGAAGATCGTGGAGCTGGGTAGTCTGGGTGAAGGCGCGGGAGGTGCTGTGACTCGTTGCAAGCTCAGAGAAGGAAAGACCGTCTTTGCTCTGAAGGTGAGTTGCGCAGCTGAAATGCCACGCTTTCAAAGGATACTAAAGGCTGTCTCAGATCATCACAACCGATCCCAACCCCGACGTCAAGAAACAGATCGTCCGCGAACTCAATTTCAACAAAGACTGTGCCTCGGAACACATCTGTCGCTACTATGGTGCATTCATGGACAAGTCCACAGGAACGATCTCGATCGCAATGGAATTCTGCGAAGGTGGCAGTTTGGACAGCATCTACAAGGAAGTCAAAAAGCTGGGAGGCCGGACAGGAGAAAAGGTGCTGGGCAAGGTCGCCGAAGGCGTCCTAAACGGCTTGACCTATCTCCACAGCCGAAAGATCATCCATCGAGGTAGGCGCTCAGGCATCCATTTTCGTCCATTGGTGATTGGACCTGTCTAATCCGGCATGTACAGACATCAAGCCGTCCAACATTCTTCTTTGCCGAAACGGTCAAGTTAAGCTTTGCGATTTCGGTGTCAGTGGAGAGTTCGGTACCAAGGGTGATGCGAACACCTTTATCGGTACATCGTACTACATGGCACCGGAGCGGATTACGGGACAGTCGTACACGATTACATCGGATGTCTGGTCTTTGGGCGTGACTTTGCTTGAGGTTGCCCAGCATCGCTTCCCCTTTCCAGCTGATGGGACGGAAATGCAACCACGGGCCGGTCTGATTGATCTTCTAACCTACATCGTCCGTCAACCAATCCCCAAGTTGAAAGACGAGCCCGACAATGGCATCCGGTGGTCAGACAACTTCAAGTACTTCATCGAATGCTGGTATGTGCCTGTTACCCCCTTCCATGATGGGTTTGCGTAACTAACGATGGAACTAGTCTGGAGAAAGAACCTCCACGACGAGCGACTCCATGGCGGATGCTGGACCATCCCTGGATGCTGGACATGAAGAACAAAAAGGTCAACATGGCCAATTTTGTGAAGCAGGTGTGGGATTGGAATGAATAGACTGCCTGCACAGCATTAGGACCGCCGCAACCATCCGTGCTCACATTTCTTTCATTGAGCTGATATTGCTACCTCTATTAATTCGATCGCATATTACGGTCTTCCCTCTTGATGCTGACAAGTGGCTGGCCCTTGGTTGACCCGGATGTCAACAGCATACGAATCTGTGATCATCATGACGCTCATTTTTATTCTCATCCGTGCGCTGTCTATCCTTCCTTGGGACCATGGAGTTGGAAATGCTTTTGCGCCCTTTTTGACTATCATCGCCCGACATGATCACGCCTTTCCTTAATACCAAATTCCTCCCTCCCGCCAGCGACAAGGCCCGAATGGTCTACGCATCCTCGTTTTCTTCCACCAGCAAGAACCCATTTGCATTCATCCAGCAACTCGATGTTGTTTTCGCATTTGCTCCAAAAAAGGGATTTCTCTGTTTTTGCCCGACAGCTAGCGGTGCTGGCTCTTTTCTTTTCTGCTCTGATCACTGTCCCCTCTGCGTGTTCCACCATCTCGATTTACCCGGTCTATCATCTTGCACGTGAGCGAATCCATCCATACATAACATACATTCATACATACATCTTCACAGAGAGTACCCCACCAAGGCATCTATCTTCATTCACATACATATGTGCAAACCATCTTGTTTCTTGTCTTTTCTGTCTTGCTGTGTTTGCTTTTTCATATTTCTATTCGAGGACCGGGTCCGCATCTTGTGTATATTGATTGGCGTCTATCCAATTGAGTCAAAACTCATCATCATCATCATCATCATCATCATTTCCATCGTACTCTTTCCCTTTCCATACGATCATGACCATGGTATATAATATGCATTTGCCCGCGTAGAGCAGACAGTCACATGATCGAAAGCCTAATTTGGCTCCGGACCTTGTCGACCACCGTCATGCCTTGGGTTCTATGAATCCGGGTGCCAGATCTCTTGCTCGAATCTTGTATTTATCCCGCCCGACCAATATCATTGCCGAGTCGGTCCAGACTGCTACCCTTACAGTACTAGAAAGTGGTATGTATGCCATATGGTTCCAAATGTACAACACAAGTGAGGTGGGTAACTCATCCAACATGGATCCCAATATACACATACCAAGTATACCTCAGGAACTTCATTCTAGTATTCTTAATATGAAAGGAGGCTCGTAAAGAAGAAAATGAGATATTATTTATAAGATATCATGCCATGCCTGCTAGCAGCGCTATCAATACAACTGAAAAAAAAATCTTCACACCCATCATCATTATCAAATATGCAGATGGAACACGTAATGCCTTCAGATAAGTACTGGGGGTCGGGGGAGGTTGCGGTGTGGCTCTCGTTGAACCGCGGATTATTTATACTCATTCTAAGAACGGTTGACGGGCTGCGCGCCGAGCACCCACCCCAGTCCACTGACTAGTCCATCCGTCACCATGTTACTGACGACGTCTCTCTTGCGGACGCGATCGGAGGGTCCCCCGCCGCCGCCGGGCTCGTAATTCTCAGCGGAGACCACGGAGTCGGTTCGGGCGTGCGAGGAGCTTACGGTGGCTGTGTGGGAGGAGGAGGGTGTGAATCCGTTGTTGTCGTGGTGGGAGGAGAATGGTGAGGCAGTGGTGGTGGTCCTGGTGGCTGCTGCGCGGAGCGGGAATGCATTCTTCTGCAGGGCTAGGGCGGCGCCTCGCGCGACCTCGAAGAGGCCCATGGGCGCTTCTTCGTGGTTGAGACGATGATGCGAGGCGTGCGCGCGGGCACGGCGGGCTTGGTGCTGTCGGGTTTCCAGGGCGTCCTGCTCGGAGGAATCGGCGGGCCCGAACCCGCCGGGGAGGCTTTGCATAGTGAGGGAGGAAGTGAGGTCGCCCTTCGTATCCCAGATGTCTTCTTCGAGGGATTCTTGCGTGCGGAGGTTGCTGAGTTCCTCGTCGCAGCGTCGCCAGGCACCCAGAATCTCTGGGAGCGGATCCGGGTGGTCGGAGGGGACGAGGATGAGGGCAAGGGAGAGAAGCTCCATTCTTTGGGTGAGGTGGGTGATTTGGGACTGCGTGGTGGGAGGGGTAGACGTGCTGGGCGGTGGTGGGCGATACCGTCCGGCGGAATACACCGTACGCCAGGTAATGTCGTCTGTGAGTGTCGTGTCGGGCGTGGATGCGGACGAGGTGGGTGTAAGCCGGGTAAGGATGTAAGAGTAGGCTGTTCCGAAGTCGTGGGAGGTTAGAGCGGAGTTGATGGCTAGAGACATGATGCGGCGTTCGGCGGTGAGGATGGCATCCTGTTCGGGAAGAGGGGCCAGAGTGGAAGCTTCATGGTGATCTGAGAGCCGCGGAGAGAAGCCGGCTGCGACAAGATTGCGGCCTATGGCCAGAAGGTCGTCAACCTTGGTGTAGCTCTTGGGGTTCTGTTCAAGGACTTTTTCAATGAGGGAGAGAGGATCGGAGTGTACGCGGATGCTGACGGGCTGGAAAGGGACGCCGTGCTGTAAGGTGAGGGAGTAAAAGGACAGTGAGTGCGTGGCTGAGATAAGAGCACCAATCTGCTTGAGAGCAACCGAGTCTGAAAAGTGCGGCTGGAAGGCTTGAAGGCTGGTTGGTGATGGCATTAGTGTCGCTCAACTATGATACTTGGAATTAGTACAGAACTTACATTTCGTAGGCTCTCTTCATGCCACCACGAGTTCGATTGCCGTTGCTTGCGTTGTCATATGCTGTGTAAATGGTCTCTCTGACGGCCTCTTCGACCTTGGATGACGTCAGAGTTGAGTCGGAGCTGAGATAAATGTCGACAGCGAGTTTGTACTCTGTCCCTGTTAGTTGATATGCTGATGACCCGGCAAAGAGAGCTGCTTACCTCTGACTTCAAGCAAAGCTTTAAGGACTTCGACTTCAACAACCTCCCGTTCTACTCTCCAAAAGATACCATGGTAGACAGGGCCACTGTTATCCTGTCGGGACGTTTGATCTGCTACCCAATCACGCAGCCAAAGCAATTGCCTACGAACCTTGCCCCAGTCTCGGCCCGGCTTGCTCTGTCTGATCATAGATTGAACCACACCGCGCATTTCGAGCAGTTGCGTATCTACATTGTTGTGTAGACAAAGGTTTGCGGCTGTACGACAGGGCATAGGATGGCCGAGCTCACTCAGCACCTGGAGAGAGACGCAAATGGCGCTGAGGAACGAGATGGATGCGGGAGACGGACGTGTGAGCGGGTTCGATGTTGTGAGAAGCGCATTCTGCATGAGGGAGACTCTCGAGGTAGACGAGATCTGGTCCGAGTCAAACACCACTGACGGTAGTTCTGCATCATCGTCTCTCAGAGACAAATGCTGCTCCAGGTCCAAGAAACTGGCGATCCGCGCGAGAACTTTGATCGACCCATTCAAGGCCGCTGCGCTGACATCAGCATTGGCGTAGACAACGGCCAGTCCAGTCTGTCCGTACCGCGTCCGCAAGTCTTTCATCTCGTCACTTGGTAGGTTAGGGTCCTCCTCGGCATAGCCTCCCAGGTCAACATCCTCCGGGCCATCCCAGTTCGTGAATGCGTTGACTGCGCTCTCGTGATCCACCAAGCTGCGCGCCAGCAGCCACTCGTTAACCTGCTGCCATCCTACCCCTGCATTCGTCTTCGGTTCCACATCGTTCGGCGGAAGTGAGAGAGTGTTTTGCTGCGCAACTTCGTTGAGCTTCCGCCGCTTGGTCCTGTTGCTGCCATACATCCACGCACCCACCAGCCCGCGGAGGTTCTGCACTAAATCCATACTAGTTTTCGTATTGCCGGTCATTGAAAGTAAAACATTAATGGCGATGCTGTTGTCCATCGACTCAAGGATATCCAGAGAGAACGTCTCGTCCTGGCTGGGGTAATATTCGTAGTTCAACCGCAGCAAGGGCAGTAGACTCGAGATTAACCATGTGCGGAGGATAGGAGAGCGTGGATAGAATGGTACGAGAAGATCGAGAATGAGGGGTTGGAGGGCGGTTTCGGAGTCGATGCGATGGGCGCGGTGGATCAAGAATTGGGTCAAGAGGTCGGTTGAATCGTCGGTGTCCTCGTCATCGGGATGCCTTAACGGCAGTAAACGAACCTTGCGTACTCGTTTCCGTGCAATGGTTTCGGTCAAATTCTGGACCGGGGATGTGTCAAGCTCTGCAGCCGTTGAGATGGCGGGCTCTCCATCTACCAAGGCTTCCACAACGGATGTGTATGTTTTGGGGGGGCAACTCTCGGGGAGGAAGGTCAGTATGATGCGCAAAAGGCGCTCGGTTGGCAGCCAGCGAGGGTATTGAGCTTGGAGTTGCGATAACCGGGAGACATCGCCGGTGACACAAAAGTGAATGGCTAACAGAATCGCATGAGCACCTGAGAGCCGAGAGGAACTGGCCATGGCGTGATGAAAAAAAGAATAAGGAGATCCAGGCTAAATGAGTAAAAACAAGAAGAAGAAGAAGCTTGAAGGGAAGAGGGTGATGTGTTCGTGAGCCACTTGGGAAAGACGTCAAGCCTCCCGTCCCGTGCACAGACCGACTTCCGAGGCGGAAAGCAGAAACCAGCAAATCAGCCAATCAATCCCCGGGCGGTGGAAGAATGAACCTCGATCGCTCGCTGCACCCACTCACTCAACTCACTCAAACCTCCGCTCCAGCAATCCCTCCGCCCGCCCCCCCCCCCTTCTACGTACGCTCGACGCCTCCGCCCTTTCGATCTCCTATTCCCACCCTCTCTCAATCTCACAATGGCTTCCGGCTTCGGTAACAACGGCGGTATGTTACTTCTCTGCTTGGGCTGCGGGCAATTGACTGCCACTTTGGCTGGCTTCGCCGGCCCAGGCGCCCGCTTTGACAGCTTCGCCGCGGACATTGTCGGCTGATCTCGCTCTCTCTCGCAGGTCCTTCCCGCTGCTACAACTTCTGGCAAGAGGTCCTGGGTTGTTATGTTGTCAACTCGGCCGAGGGTGAGGCTGGCAAGAAGAAGTGTCTGCCTGCCTTGGAGGATTACCACGAGTGCCTGCACCACAAGAAGGAGGTACGCTTGATTGAACCGATTGTGATCTGTCACCTTGAAATACTTCGATCGCCGAGAGGGACCGGAGTAGACGAGGGGGGGAGAGTAATAGTCCTCTTACTGACGTCCTCTTTTTCTTGGGATTTCTAGATCATGCGCACGATGAAGATGCAGGCTGCCTACCGCAAGGCGGAGGCCGCCCACCCCCGCGACAATGCGCCCAAGGCCGAACAGATCCGCAGTCTAGGTCTGCTAGGGAAGGAAGAGGAGTCGGCTGCGTTCTTGACACGGGCATGAGAGAGGCATGTTGTGCGCATTTAGGGAGTGTGGATTTCATGTTGATTGTTTCAATTACTACCAAGATTCTGCTGGTTTGTTTATCCGTTCTGTCTGTTCATCACTGCGAGGTCCTTCAATGTATAGAAATGGACAATTTTCCTTTTGGTGCCTGCGTGGGCTGTATTGGGCCCAAGCTTGAGGTCTGCAATGCCAATGGTCGCTCTCCACCCATGATGATGAAAGATGATGACTGCACCGTTCAATTCCGGCAATTGATAATGCACATATGAGAATGGCACTGTTTGTCATTGGCCAAGCCCCGATTAATGCTGTGTGTAGTTCCGGGGATCGAGATCCTATTTGGCACGTGTTATAGTTAAAAGAGGTATAATGGAAAGACAAAGAAACAACCAAAATAAAGCAAGGCAAAACAACGTGCAAAGGCGTCATAAGTGATATGTTGATGATTCTGATTCTCTTCCACATGTCTCTGCAATGTTACAATTATAGAGGATATTTAACCAAATTGGTGTGTACGCGATATCACTGTGTTGCAGGACATGATGGCAGAATTCGAGAATTGGAACTGAACTATATATATCTAGCCGGATTTAGTCCATGGGATTTTAAAGCACCAATGTATGCGACGTGATTGGCTCCTCCATCTCCCACGTCATCCGAGGCTGAGAGGCTGTCATCTTTCGGGACTTCTCAAGGCTGGATCGACTCCTTAAGTCGTTAGCGACCTTCAACGGAGTCGTCAGCAGAAGAATCACCGCAGTCGTCGTTGTCGTTGACCACACGGGATGGAGTTGCGCGACGAAGAATTTGCGGCGGAAGCAGGAGGCCATCTGGCATTTTCTTGGCACGCTATTGAAGGGGCGATCGAAACAAGCTCACATGGCGGTCTCACTGGAAACGCACGCAAGTCATTTGCAGGTTGCTACATACATATATTCATCTCTGCGCGGTGGATTATTGAATGCAACACGCAGGGCCTATCCCCGTCCGGCTGCTGACGGAATCGCAATAGTTAACTTATAGCGATAGTTCTATCAGTTACCTGGTATCTGGTATAGCCTACCAACCGTTGAGTGGTTGAGTGAGTGTGTGTCAGGTGGGTTGGCATGCAAGCAGGAGAGTAGACATAGGCCAGATTAAGGATTACTTGTACAATCAACCTCAAGCAAGCAAGCAAGCAGCTACTGAATATCCTTCTCTTTTTTTTTTTTTTTTTCCTGCGCAGGGAGAGTAACTCACGTGACTCAACGAAAACCTTTACGGGAGTGGGGGGCACTAATCCGGAAGCAGGCTAGTGCCCAGGGCCCAAGTATGGGTAGGCGCGCCCAGGCAAAGATGCCCCCAATGATATAAACAGGCTGCGTGACCTCGAGGGCAGGCCGAGCAGCTCTTGTTGATGCTCCTGTGCAGCCCCAGCCCCGGTACACGCCCCGTCCGTCCGCCGTCCTTACTTACAGACTGACTACTACTACTTACTTAACCTACTTTTACCTACTTTACCTACTTTACCTACATTAACTACAACTACAAGGCTACAAAGTTGAGCTAGCTACGTACTGAGTGAACCACCACAGGTACCACTCAACTCAGCCTGTCTCAGTTTGGTCTCCGACTCTTCATCGTCAACTCCCATCACATTCCCGTCATCTGCCGAATTCTTTTTTTTTTTTTTTTTTTTATACTGGTGGAATTCGAATTTCTGATATCATTACCTCAAATTCTATTCCATTCCGGGATCCTTCATGATTCACATGATTCATTTCATCCACGCGGAGTGACTATCTATTCATTATAACAACCTTCAGCTCGGCTACGGTCATTTTACTTCCACCTGGTGACAACCGTGCCTAGATTAGGACCGGATCTCCACTCATCAATCAGCTTTCGCTCTGATCGCCCTGTGATCTGACGGAAACTGATTCTGTCCAGTGTATCTGGATTTTTTCTTTATTCATTTCTTTTTTTTTTTTTCACCCCCCCCTTTAACCTTTCCCTTCTTCCCCTTTGACGCATACTCGACGTTGACTCGATGGCTGTGACGTGGGTGTAACCGTCGTGTTTACTTTACATCCGTCTCCCTCTCCTCCACTCTCCGTCGTTCTCTTGCTTTACTTAATTTCCGGACGGGGGTTGTGGTGTGCTACTGAAAGGAGATTGATTTTACCATTAATTTGTTAATAATTCTGGTCACTTTCTCGGCTTCGTTCACGATACCCCTGCCTTTTGTTGTGCTCTCAGTTCCTTTTTTTTCTTGATTATTCTTGGCTGTGTTATATTACGACCATCTGTATAGCTTTCCTTGTCACAAAAATCCGCCATGACTTCCAGGTAAGTTTCCTGCCATTCCGCTTCCGTCTGGTACCGGCCACTAACCCATTTCGTTCTAGACTTGACCGTCTTGTCACGTGAGTAATCGACAGCTTTCCCCATCCCTGCACGCTTACCTAAGGAAGGGACGAACTGACCAATCACCACCTGCAGGTTACTTGAGACAGGCAGCACGCCGCTCATCCGCAATACTGCGGCTCAACAGCTGGCCGACGTGCAGAAGCAGCATCCGGATGAACTCTTCAACCTTCTCGGTCGCATTCTGCCCTATCTGCGTTCTAAGTCTTGGGACACTAGAACAGCCGCTGCTAAGGCAATCGGCTTGATCGTCACTAATGCAGACACCTTCGACCCCAATGAGGAAGATGGCGATCACATCAAACAGGCTGACGATGAAGATGGCGGCGTCGAGATCAAGTCGGAAGGCGAATCGGCCGCCACTGCCAGTGATCTCCTTAGGCTTGAAACCATCAATATCGCCGCCATCCTGAAATACGGCAAGCGGCTGTTGGGAAGCGCAGGCAAGGAGTACGAATACTCATTGGCCGGCATGGATCCAGCCGCTCGACTCCAGCACCAGAAGAAAACCTTGCACGCTCGTCTGGGTCTCGCAGGAGAGTACATCGAGGAGGATCTGATTGATGACGGCGATTTGGTTTTGAAGACACCGGGAATCAAGGAGGAAGTTCCCCAACATAGGGACAGTATCCACCATCTATCCTCTACCACCCCTCTTGCATCGCCTATGGAACCCGCCAACGGCGAGGAGGCCGGTCTCAGTAAGCGACAATTGAACCAACTGAAGCGGAAGAACAAGCAGAGCGCAAAAATGGGCGCGAACAAGGTCCGAGTCGTGGATCTGTCGACGCGCAGACCGTCGGATAACGTTACCACTCCTTCAGCTGTTACTCCACACCCGATTAAAGCGGAGAACGGTGAGGAGCGCAATGGCGACGTAAAGCAGGATTACTTCAACCTTGAGCGGTCGACTGGTGGCGACGACGATCAGAAGATCGTTTCGGAGTTCAAAGGATCGGTTGTCCCAGAAAAATCCTACATCCAACCAGAGATCACGGATGAGGGTCCCAGCAACTCATGGCCATATGATCCCATGTGCGAGTTCCTCATGGTCGATATCTTCGATCCTAACTGGGAGGTGCGCCACGGAGCCGCAATGGCACTTCGGGAGGTTATCCGCGTTCAAGGTGCTGGCGCAGGTCGTGTACGAGGTAAGAGTAGGGCCGAGAACAATGTCCTCAACCGGCAGTATCTGGACGACCTCGCCTGCCGACTACTTTGTGTTCTCATGCTTGACCGGTTTGGTGACTACATCTCCGACAATGTTGTGGCGCCCATCAGAGAGACTGTGGGTCAAACACTTGGTGCACTCTTGTCCCAGCTCCCGTCGCGTTCCGTGGTGTCAGTCTACAAGTGTCTGTACCGCATCATTATGCAGAAAGACCTGGACCTGGACCGGCCCATTTGGGAGGTCTGCCACGGTGGTATGATCGGTCTCCGGTACTTGGTTGCGGTCCGCAAAGATATCCTGGTGAAGGATCGTGCACTTATGGACGGCGTATTAGAGGCTGTGATGAAGGGACTGGGAGACTTTGACGACGATGTGCGGGCTGTTAGTGCTGCAACCCTGGTTCCAATGGCTGAGGAATTTGTGGCTTCCCGACAAAGCACATTGGGTAATTTGATGATCATTGTTTGGGACTGTTTGTCGAACCTGCAAGATGACCTGAGCGCCAGTACGGGCTCGGTCATGGATCTTCTGGCCAAGCTCTGCACATTCCGCGAAGTTCTGGATGCGATGAAGGCCAATGCGTCCGTGGATTTCGAGTCCTCGTTCGGAAACCTGGTCCCTCGCCTCTACCCTTTCCTGCGACACACAATCACCAGCGTCCGTTCAGCAGTTCTCCGGGCTCTCATTACCTTCTTGCAGCTTGAGGGCGAGGGCACAAATGACTGGGTGAATGGCAAGGCTTTGCGTCTGATTTTCCAGAACCTGTTAGTCGAGCGCAACGAGGGTGTGCTCAAGCTTTCTCTTCAGGTGTGGTCGGAGCTGCTTAGAGCGCTGGAGTCGCGTGGCCTGTTCCAGACCGAAGCTGACCTTCTGAGCCACATCCAACCCTTGATTACTCTGACAATGTCTCCCTTCGGTGTTCCTCGGTACCCCATTCCCATGAATGCTTCCCTCTTTATCAAGCCCTCGGGCGTTCCATTCCCGATGAGCGCTGCTGCACCAGCCAAGTCCTCCCCAAGTGCAGTCAGTGCACAGTCTGATGGGACCAAGAAGCGTGGACGCAAGGTGGAAAAGAAGGAAGTCCCGACCATGTCGGCTCATAACGTGGACGGCCACATGCTCCAGGGCGATATTGACTTGGTTGGCGCCGATACCATGTTGCGGTCCAAGATATATGCCGCCAAGGCGCTGGGCCAGCTTCTTTCTGTCTGGGATAAGAGCGCACTCCCGAGTCTGTGGCAGTCTATTGTGGAGGGCTTGAAGCACTCCGCATCCACGTCTCAGCTCTCGTCAGCGATGATCATCGAGGAATATGCGAGAGTGGCCGGCCCAAGCAGCAAGTACTCCTCGACTCTCTGCGAGCATTTGCGTCCGATCATCGAAGGCGACCGACCGCTGTGGTACGGCGATATCGCATGCTATCTTCATGTTGCCCGCGCCCAGTGTCACTCGCTGCTCAATGCCTTCCGCGACCATGCCCATGTTCCTAGCTCAAGACTTCCGACTCTTGCTGTCGTTGTTCAAGGAGACGCCGAGGCCGGCCCAAGTGCGTTCTCATTGGCAGATGCTGAGAAGGTCATCGGACCGGATTTCGAGCGGTTGAAGAAAGGACTGGCACCCGCTCAGCGCATTACTGCTCTGCAGGTCCTGAATGACACGCGGGCAACCGCAGAGAACTCTGTCGAAGAAGCAAAGAATGTTCGGGAACAGAGGGATCTTCGGGTTCTAGCAGCTGCGGCTGGTGCGCTGGTGGCTCTGCATGACATTCCAAAGAAGCCGGGCCATATTATCAAGGGCATGATGGATAGCATCAAGAAGGAAGAAAATGCTGAACTTCAACAGCGTTCTGCTACAGCGATCTCAACCTTGGTGGAGTACTACACCACGGCCACTAAACGCGGACCGGTCGACAAAGTCATTGGAAACTTGGTCAAATACTGCTGTGTGGACTCGTCTGAGACCCCCGAGTTCCACCACAACGCCTCGCTGGAGAAGTCCATTCTTTCCCTGCGGAAGGAGGAGGATCGACGGGACCATCCCGACGCAGCCAAGTTTGAACGAGAGGCCAAGGCGGCGCGAATCATGCGTCGGGGTGCTAAGGACGCTCTCGAGCAACTGGCAGTCAAATTTGGTCCTGATCTCTTGGAGAAAGTGCCCAACCTTGCCACTCTGGTCGAGCGGCCACTCAAGGACACGCTTACTGGAAGTCTCCCGGAGGACATTCTTGACCCGGACAATGAGTTGGGTCAGGAAGTCGTTGATGGTTTGTCGACATTGCGCGCCCTGCTACCCAAATTCGATCGTGGTCTCCACACCTGGGTAGTCAGTCTCATGCCTCTTATTATCAAGGCTCTGCAGTGTCGTCTGTCGGTTATTCGATATGCGGCCGCCAAGTGCTTCGCGACTATCTGCAGCGTCATCTCGGTAGAGGGAATGACGATGCTGGTAGAGAAGGTGCTGCCAACCATCAACGATCCCTTGGACGTTCACCACCGTCAAGGAGCTGTCGAGTGTATTTACCATCTGATCCATGTGATGGAGGATCGTATCCTTCCATACGTCATTTTCCTTGTCGTACCCGTGCTTGGACGAATGAGCGATTCTGACAACGACGTGAGACTGCTGGCGACGACGTCGTTCGCAACGCTGGTCAAACTCGTTCCCTTGGAAGCTGGCATTCCCGACCCTCCCGGTCTCTCCGAGGAACTGCTCAAGGGTCGTGATCGCGAGAGGAAGTTCATGGCTCAGATGTTGGATTCCAAGAAGGTGGAAGAGTTCTCATTGCCAGTTGCGATTAAAGCGGAGCTCAGACCTTATCAGCAGGAAGGTGTCAATTGGCTTGCTTTTCTTAACCGCTACAATCTCCATGGTATTCTTTGTGACGATATGGGTCTTGGTAAAACCCTGCAAACGATCTGCATTGTCTCAAGTGATCATCATCTGCGAGCCGAAGAGTTCGCCAAGACCCAAGCGCCAGAGGTCCGGAAGCTTCCGTCTTTGATCGTGTGCCCGCCCTCACTTTCCGGCCATTGGCAGCAAGAGGTCAAGCAGTACGCTCCGTTCCTGAATTGTGTTGCTTATGTGGGCCCCCCAGCAGAGCGCGCCAGACTGCAAGATAGCCTGAGCGAGGCGGATATCGTCGTAACATCGTACGATATCTGTCGCAATGACAACGACGTTCTGCGTCCGATCAGCTGGAATTACTGCGTGCTAGACGAGGGTCATTTGATCAAGAACCCCAAGGCCAAGGTGACGATCGCGGTCAAGCGCCTCCAGAGCAACCATCGGTTGATTCTCTCTGGTACACCCATTCAGAATAACGTACTGGAGCTGTGGTCGTTGTTCGACTTCTTGATGCCTGGGTTCTTGGGTACAGAGAAGGTCTTCTTAGACCGATTCGCCAAGCCCATTGCGGCCAGTCGATTCAGCAAGTCGTCTTCCAAAGAACAGGAAGCCGGCGCACTAGCGATTGAGGCGCTGCACAAGCAGGTGCTGCCGTTCCTGCTCCGTCGTCTGAAGGAGGAGGTCCTGAACGACCTGCCACCGAAAATCATCCAGAACTACTACTGTGATCCCAGTGAGCTGCAGAAGAAACTCTTTGAGGACTTCTCCAAGAAGGAGCAGAAGGAGCTGGCCGACAAGCTGGGAAGCTCCGAGAAATCAGACAAGGAGCATATCTTCCAAGCACTGCAGTACATGCGTCGTCTCTGCAACTCTCCCGCGCTGGTGGTGAAGGAAGGCCACAAGCAGTACAACGAAGTCCAGCAGTATCTGACCACCAAGCACTCCAATATCCGGGACGTGTCCCACGCGCCGAAGCTCAGCGCTCTGCGCGACCTGCTTCTCGACTGCGGAATCGGCATTGATCCCCCGACGGAAGGTGACCTGGGCACGGGAACCAGCTACGTGAGCCCGCACCGAGCCCTGATCTTCTGTCAGATGAAGGAGATGCTTGATATCGTCCAGAGTGAGGTCCTGCGGAAGCTTCTTCCTTCAGTCCAATATCTTCGATTGGATGGTGGAGTCGAGGCAACCAAGCGTCAAGACATCGTTAACCGCTTTAACTCCGACCCGAGCTATGACGTTCTGCTTCTGACCACCAGTGTTGGTGGTCTGGGTCTGAACCTGACGGGAGCCGACACGGTGATCTTCGTGGAACACGACTGGAACCCGCAGAAGGATATCCAGGCCATGGATCGTGCCCATCGTATTGGACAGAAGAAGGTCGTCAATGTGTACCGTTTGATCACGCGAGGGACTCTGGAGGAGAAGATCTTGAAGTGAGTTATTTTTTTTTGTTCTCAAAAGCGCATCTTTGCATAACGTACTAACCACGGGAAAACCTCTAGTCTGCAACGATTCAAGATCGACGTCGCCTCGACGGTAGTCAACCAACAGAACGCCGGTCTGAACACAATGGACACGGATCAACTGCTAGATCTGTTCAACCTCGGCGAAACCGCCGATAACGCCGAGAAACCCAGCGAGCCCACCGGCAACGAGGTGGACATGGTGGACATCGACGGCGAGGTCAAAGAAAAGGGCAAGAAGGGCTGGCTGGACGATTTGGGCGAGCTCTGGGACGACCGCCAGTACCAGGAAGAATACAACCTCGACTCCTTCCTAGCCACCATGAAGGGGTGATCATTGGTGCCTGGCTCCCTCACAAACAGGAGGGAAAACCAAAAAAAATTCACCTACATACAAAACCCATTCACACCTACTCACCAACCTACTACCCATCCACCCATCCACCCACCTATCACACCATCCTACCATTTTATTGATTGACGACCGCCTCGGAAGGCCACGAGACGAAACCTGATTTGAAACTCTTCACATAACTTTATTTGCCCCCCAAATTCCAATTCCCATGAATAGAACTCTTCGGAGAGGCTTCTCTTAATGTTTCTGCAGGTTTACAGGGCAATTTCTCTCTGCTTTCTGTGGCAGATGGCAGAAAGGGAAAAGGAGTGTATGCTAGCTAGTTTTTATCTTTTTCTATCTTCTTTTTTGCCACTCTTAAACCTTTTTTTTTCCCTCAGAATTTCTTCTAGTCAATGTATTATAAACTGGCGATCGAACACTCATGACATTTATGCTCTGCTCCTGCTCCTGCTCCAACATAGGCTCACTGCCATATTTTCCGGAAGAGAGAAAGTGAGGGAAGAGGTGTTTTGAGGTATTTTCAGTGTGTTTCTCATGCAGTAGGCGAGTAGGCGAGTAGTCAAGTACACAAGTAAGAAGGGGAAACTACAAGTGCTCGCACACTGGGAGTCGAGCTACAGTATGGGGTAGGGATGGTTGCTGGCATGGTATCATACATGTATCACATTCTACCACAAGAAAGTTATACTGTACGCGTATCGTCATTCGAGTATGAGTATCAGTAGTAACACCAATAGGATTACAGCATCAGCATCAGCACCAGCACCAGCATCAACCTCGGCATCAGCATCAGCATAACCCCCAACATGAACATTACCCCCCCCCCCCCCCCAACCTACCCTCACCAAGCCTCCCAAACAACAACACATACAAATCCTTCCAAAAAAGCTAAACCCGAGTCCCACAGGGACATTACACACACCAAACAAGAAGCAGAGCATACAATCGGATGCAAAAATAAAGCAAGGTAAAGGTAAGGTCAGGCCAGAGCCGAAGCCATGACCTACCAGAAAAAGCTAATCAGGAGCTATCAGGCTTGGAAGACATGGAAACAAACGTTCAAAGGAAAAATCAAATCAAATCTCGAATTCCTTATACCCTTCCACCAACCCATCCGAGAACTTGGTAGCAGCCACCCAGACCGGCGCATACTGTTTCACCTCGTCGAGGGCGGGGATGGCTCCGATGCGATTGTGGTCGCTCCAGAGACAGACGACCCGTCCTTTCAACTTGGCCTTGTCCTCATCGTCGTCGCCAGTTGCAGCTGAAGACAGGGAGTCGACGAGGACGTACTCTTCGCCGGACGCGGCATCGGTCACGACCTCCGTGGTGGGCGGCGCGAGGGACGGCGGGGGCACGGTCCACTCCACGTCCACGGTCCAGGTATTCTCCCACTCGCGGCTCCACAGGCGGATCTCTTGCGTGCCCAGCGGGGACGTGTGCGGGAAGCGCGGGTCGTACGCGCTGCCGGCCACGCTGAAGGAGGAGATGGGGGTGTCGAAGGTGATCCTGCAGGCGCGAGTGTTGAGGCCGGACAGTTGGATCTGAGCGGTTTGGAGGTTGTCGCCTTGCTCCGCGGAATGCGAGGAGGACTCCGTGGCGGACACGTTGAAGGTCAGCCAGGATTTGTAGTCCTCGGGCGCCGAGGGCACAACATCTGGCATGGGACCGGGCCAGGAGCACTTCGTGCGTGCAGCGAGCGCACTACAGACCAGATCCTGGCCGTGGACGCTTGGGAGCGCGTGAGCCACCTGGGCGACGAAGGGCGAGATCCCGATCAGCGACACGTTGGTTGCGGCCGCGTCGAGGTTGATCTCCTGGTGGAAGAAGATCTTCAGGCGGTTGGACGCCGAGAACGGGAACGCGACCAGGTTGTAGATCAGGCACCCCAAGAAAATCGCCAGCAAGAACAGAGGGATATGATATGTGTGGCGGTGGATGTAAGGGAGGAGCGGGGTGAGAAGGAAGGTAGTCAGGGCTGCGATGGCGATGTAGATGAACAGAGAGGAACTGCCGTCCTGGCCGGTTTGATGCAATGCGCTGGTTAGCAGCAAGGCCAGGGGCCCGACCATGATGAGCACAATCGGTGCCGTCAGCAGGAATTGCAGCACCCAGGTCCATTTCGGCAGGTGTGCGCTCCAGCGTTGCTCGTGGCCGTAAACGTGCGGGTCGCTGGGTTCGTCGGGGCCCTCATGCTCCCCCGTGACGCGCACGTAGTTGGCAAAGGTCGTACGCTGGCCGCCTCCCAGCAGAGACGTCGACTCGGTGGGTTGCTCGTCGCCGGAATCGACGTGCTCGTCTCCGTCGTGCTCCGAGGTGTGTTCCTCGCCCGAGGCTGTGCCCAGTCGACTGCCGCCATAACTGCTGGGACGGCGCGATGACGCCGGCACCGGCGCATACTGACTGGCGTACTCTGACTTCCGAGGCAGGGCGAACAGCTCCAGATAGGAAATCCAGGTGGCCAGGAACGTGCCACAGAAGGAGAAGAAAACCCAATACCCGCCAGCCAGACCCCACTGGTTCTCGTAGACCGTCGCAATCACCAACATCACCCAGGCGAGCACAAACATCCACGTCAAAGTATAGATGCGGTGGAAGGCCGAGGGGCGCGCAAAGTCGGCGACGCGCGACACGAACCAGGCCAGAAACGTCCAGGCCGACAGCATCATACCCCACACCGCATACTCGCTGCTGTGGATGATCAACGGATTGACTTTGGTCACCAGGTACGCCAACCCAACCGTGACGGCCGTCGGAATCACAAACAGAAAGGGGAACCGGAAGAACCCGCGCAGTCCCTGCAGCGACACGGCCTCCCCATTGTCGAGCGACGACTTGACCGTGGACCGGAACAGGTACATCTTGTTGGCCCGGCTCAGGGCAACACTCGTGACCAACAAGCCCAGGGGCGCGACAATGAGCATCGTCACCGACAGCGCAAACAAGGTATGCAGCTGGAACACCACGAAGGTCGCTCCGAAGAGGTCGAACCACACTCCGCGCGATCCTCTCTTCCCACCATCGCTACTATCATCACTGACCAGCCCCTCGGTCGTCTTCACCGCCGCCTCCAGCATGTGCCACAGGCTCTCCACAGTCGTGTGCCTCGAATCATCCTGGTCGGTATGATATCTGGCCCTAGGCTCCATAAACGCGACATCCAAGCCCCTCATGCCCAGATCTCCTTCGAACACGACATAGTCCGTCTGGGAACTGATGAGGCCGACCTCAAACCCATTGGCCGCCAACACGGACCCGAACGGGTGTTTCGCGCGCCTATAGTTCCTCGTCACTTCGGTGTCACTGCCTCGGAACAGGATCGCCCGACCACCGGCGCCGGCCCCCTCCAGATTCAGAAAGGTCTGCGTGAACTTGGACAGCGGGTGCTGGCTGAACACGCGCGCTCCGTTGAGGAAATCCTCCTCGCCGTTGTTGAAGAGCACCACCACGCCGCGACGCGGGGCATGGCCCGGGGTGGTGAAGTACTTGATCAACTGAAGACAGGTGACGACGCCGACCCCGTCATCCGTCGCGCCATAGCCGGTGGAGACGCTGTCATAGTGGGCGTTCACCAGCACACCTCCGCTTCCTCCCTCCGACCCCAGAACTAGGTCAACATCATCATCATCCTCTCCACGGATGTAGACTAGGAGGTTGGTGCCTTCAAAGTAGACCGCGGTGTTGGACGACTTGAGGGTATTGCCGACGAAGGAGAGGTTGGACTGGTTGTCGTCGAAGATGTAGACGGTGGGTCGAGTTTCGTCGTCGGCATTGTAGATCGTAGGAGGCTCATGGAAGCCCTGGTACCGGTTAGCCTTGTGGTCAGACTGCCCGGGTGTATCCGCGTTGTTGTCGTGGACAATCTCCTTCACTCGGCGGAGAAGCCAATCTCGGACCTCGTCGTTCCGGCGCGAATTATACGGATGGTACCCGTTGGTCAGGACCTGCAGATCGGCCCAAGCTTCGTGGAGATCGAGACCGTTGGGGGTGGAGGATGCACTGGGCGCCGAGGGGAGCACGTGGTGGACGACAAGGAGGGGGATCACAAAGGCGAGGTAGACGGCGGTCGTAATGAGAGTCACGGGCCACCGCGTGAAGGCCAGTGGATTGCCGCGCGGGGTAGCCATCTCTCTCTCTCTCCCCCTTCTCGCTCTTTTGCCTTTCTGCGCTATATTTGTACTAGCTGAGAGAAGTGTCCGTAGTCGCTCTCAGCTGCTGCAGAAGCCTTCTTTTGGCTGGGCTGAGCTGGAGCGGGGACTGGAACTGAGCTGGGCTGAGCTACAGTGAAGTGGAAGGGAGAGAATGCGGAGAAGGAACGAATCGGAAATGGAATGATGGTTGATCGGCCCATGCGAAACCCGTCATTATGTCACCGCCAGCCCACTCAGTCACTTTCAGTCACTTTCAGTCAACTTATCTACTATGTGTACTTCGTACTCCGTACAGTATGTGTATACAGTACAATAGTAGTATAAAGTTATGCTTGATATCTACTCCAATTGCCTATGTTTTTATCTCATGAACCTCAATTGCCTATCCACTCTCAGTGTAATTGCATTCCCGCAACAACTAGACTGCTGCTGCTGCTCTATAAGTTACTCAATTCTAATACGGTAACGGTAGGCAGACCAACCCCTCCCTCTGTCCTCTCGATGATCGATCACTGCTCATATCGATAATTCCTTAGGAAGAAACTGATTTCTGTTGTTCATCTCACCCTGCATTTCCCCCCAAAGCGATGTATAAGGCAGGCAGAGCGCAGAAGGCAGAGAAAGTTGAAGTCCCACCCCCCCCCCCCACCCACAAAGACGAACGCAACCGCCAGTCAGCCTCAGCCCGAAGAAAACACATCCCAACAACCAGCTCCCAGATAAACCGCTACCGACTATGCAAATTCATAACGGAAATCCCTGTGTGCACACAAACAGAAATTGGAACCCCTCGCTGCTTGGCCCAAAAAAATGGAAAATCGGAAAGAACAATAGAGAAATGAAAACGACACCATGTTTGTAAAACCATACACAAAAAAATGATAGATGTTAAGATCCGATGCACAAGACACGCTCAAAGATACGGAGAGGAAAAAGGGTATGGGTATCAACTGGGTGTATGTCCAATGTCAATGTAATCGTCGTCGTTAATCGCCGTGGCCGCCGTTGCGCGCATCAGGCCAGTCACCTGGCCCTCATCCTCGTCCAGTTCTTCGTCGTCATCATACATGGTCGCTTCCGTCATGTCCTGCGGCGGTGGAGGGGGAATCATATGGTTCAGTTGGTTACGCAAGTGGTTCACGCCATCGCCGCTGAATACACAGAACACGTCGCGCTGTTGGGGTGTGAACTCGGGAGGCGCCTCGCGGCAGAACTCGGTCAATTCTTTTCGCGCATAGAACTCCTGGACCCCCGTCAGACTGAGGTGTGTCAGACGAGGACAGCTGTTGACAAGTGCATGGATTCCCTGCGGCCAGTTAGCATTATCCCAGACAAAGACAAAAAAAAGCCATCGTTCGACCACATACTCTGAGGGTGAGGAAAGTGCAGTAACTGAGATGCACCCGCTCTAGACTACTGATTCCTGCGGAGTGGTGGGAAGCCTTGGGACCCGCCAAGGCTAGAATGCTGTTGTCCGTGATGTTGGCACACTTGACCAAGCCGATACGCCGTAGTTTGGGTAACGTAGCCAGCTGCTGCACACTTGCGTCCGTGAGACGGGTACAGCACGCCAGGTCGATATACCGGATACGGTTGCAGGACTTGACCAACTGCATCACGGCTGCATCGGAGATGTTGGAGCAGTGTCCCAAGTGGACGTAGTGCAGATTCTTGCCGAGCTTGCAAATGGCCCAGACTGCGCGATCCGTGATAAGCCGACACTTTGCGAGCACTAGGTTCCGTAAGCGCGGCGCCGATGCCACAATACGCTCAACGGCAGCGTCTCTGACATTCTCGCAGGATGTCAAGTCCAGAATGCGCAAGCTGTCCAAAGTAATATGCGGTGCCAGCTCCAGGAACGCCATATCGTCGAGTTCGGTGCAGTGGGCCAGTCGTAGCTCACGGAGATTATTCAGTGTCGCCATCAAGGCAGTTATCGACTTGTTGGTGACGAGCTTGCAGTCATGAAGGTCAATCTCCAGGATGGCCGGGCAGCTCTGAGCGAACGACAGAATGGATTTGTCCGTGACTTGCGCGACTCCGTTCAGTTTTAACTGTCACATATTAGCAACCATGGTGTAGAATCCGAGTAGCCATGGCCACCTACCCGTTTGATCTGTCGGCAATTACGAGACACGACAAGCAAGGAGTCGTCCGTCACCTTGGTGCAGTTCGTGATATTGAGCCCCTGGAGCCGGGGACAGTTTCTAGCCACCGTGTACAGAGTGTGGTCGGTGAGATGCCCCAAGTCCGACACATCTAACGCTTGTAGATGGCGATTCCCTTCCACCAGGTCTGACACGCCGGTGTCCGACAGTTTGGAGCAGTTGGTCAGCGTCAATCGCTCGATCCGGTTGCACTGAGCAAAGGTCATGACCGTTCCATCGCTGACGTCGCCCGAGAGAGCGGACAGGTTCAGTCTCTTGATTAAGTCCGAGTAAGGAAAGAAGCTGTTTGGCTTGCCCACAGTGGTGCTGATGCTCTTCATGTTGTCCCAGCTGTTGCACGACGGCCGGTGCCACAAGATCGCCACGCAGTTTGCCGCCCATCCTCTGCAGACCAGCATACAGCTCATCATATCGGCTGGCGAACTCAGTTTGGCGAAGATGGCGATTAAGATCTCCGGAGGCAACCGTCCGATAGGCGGCAGGGCCCGATCTGAGTCGTAATATGCATGAGAATCCCGGCCATTGACACCGCCCACGGAGGATTCTGAATCATTGGCCTGGGCTGTGAAGAAGTCGGTATCATCATCGGCGGTGCGATCGGGGGACGTCGAGGAGGAGGATTCGGAGGGAGCTTCGCTCGAGAACCGAGCGGGTTGCCTTGAGCGGGGCATCAGGACCAACGTCGGAAAGTGGTGGCAAGCGTGCTTGTTGGGAGAGGGAGGAGGAGGACTGGTCGCTGTCCTATTTCGGCCAGGATACAACGTGTTGTGCGTTGGGTAGAGAAACTATTCATATAAAATGTGGCTGTCACCTGTTGTAGAGGCGAAGCCGGAAGTGTGATCAGATATTCGAGACCGATCTGGAGATTTGAGGTTTCGCCCTAACAAAGCGGAAGGGTCAAGGGGGCCAGAAGAAGAGGCGAGTTGAGATCAGGTTGGTCGGGGTTGAGAGGGAGAACACGCGTCGAAAGAGCCTGCGATAGGAGATGCCGACGAAGGCAAAGCAAGGCAAGGCAAGGGAAAGGAGGGGAAAGGGAGAGGAGGAGAGAGAGGACGGTGTCGGGCGGCGGAGGAGGCGAGGGAGAAGGAGGAATCCCGGTCGGAGGACCGAAAGGGTGAGACCCGGGGGCGGGATTGAGAGCGTCCAGAAGATCTGTAAGTCCGATCAGGGGGAAATGTAAGTATCGTATAGTCAGATAGAGTCAAAAGGTGGTAGTTACAAGTAATCAACGTAGCGACAGTGGGCTGTCGGGGGGGGTGCGAAGAGGAGGAGGAATGATGATGATGATGTTTGGATGTTGATGATGAGGGGAGGGAGGGGGGGGGGGGGGGGGGTTGGTTGGGACGGAGAAGGACTGACGAAAGAAGAAGAAGGCGGTTGCAAAGGCGGGAGAGGAGAAAGAAAAGAAACTGGAAGAGGATGATTAAGGTAGACAGAGGTAAATATTCACCTACTTAAAGTTAGGTAGGGAGAGAACAAACAGCTTTGTACTGTACCTCATTCACTGATCTCGGCCTAATCAACAGTAACTTATATTTTTAATCCTTGAAAAAAATACTAAAAAAATATTTTTTACAACCCCGAATAACGCTTGATTGCGACTTAAGGTGAGAAAGGAGGGGAAAGTTGATTGATTAGTTTAGTTAATATTTAGTAACTTAACTGAACTGCCAGGGAAGCCCGCTCGCTGCCGAACGACATCATCCATGCTATTCTTGGGTGGTCGACCCATGCGCGGCGCCCACTTACTTATCCCTCAATTCACCCAAGCATCAAAGCATCAAAGGTATCATGATTATTATTAGCATTCCTGGACAAACACTACCAGATTCGCTAAATAAGCATGATTGCCTACCAGGGGAATTGCTAGAATTATTGGGGCTGAGCTCTGATTATCTTCAGTTTCATCCAATGCTTTCCCCCTTCCCCCTCCCCCTCATGCTCGTTGCCTTCACCATCCCCGGTGGTTCGCATCTAAGACAAATAGGATCCACCTCGGATTGCTCCCTCCTTTGGT
Organism: Aspergillus fijiensis CBS 313.89; assembly: GCF_003184825.1. Lineage (NCBI taxonomy): Eukaryota > Fungi > Ascomycota > Eurotiomycetes > Eurotiales > Aspergillaceae > Aspergillus > Aspergillus fijiensis. Next base: position 19,119 of record NW_024469096.1, on the reverse strand, counting down.
TCATGTTTAGAATGGGTTTGTGAAGCTCATCCGCCATTACCCCTTTTCACCACCCGACTATGTGATTTGTTGAAGAGGCAAGAATCGAAGAGAATACAAGTGTACAGCCTTATCGTCTCCTGCGACACTCTATCTAATCTATATAAAGTCACAACCCGTTCAACCAGAACAAGACCATAGAGTGATACAATCTCTCCCGAGAACCAACCCACCATCTCTTTCACGTCTGAGACGCCCCCTTAGCCCAGTCGCGCAGTACATTTTTTCTGATTTTCCCCGTACTGGTTTTGGGCAGCTCCGCCACCACCTCCACCTCGCGAGGGACCATGAATTTACTGATGCCGCTCGCATTCCGCGCCCACTCAATGACCGCCCTGCCATCGAGTTCCCTACCTTCCTTGACCGTAATGAAGGCCTTGGGACGTTCGCCCCAGTGCGCATCTGGAACCGACACGACCCCGGCCTCCAGAATGTCGGGGTGGGTCACCAGCTGCGCCTCTAAGGCAACTGAGGAGATATTCTCACCCCCTAAAGCCGTACGTCAGCACAACATTCCGGAGAGGGAACAGGGGTGCAACAATGAAAACCAAACCGAAGCCCAGGGATCTAACTTACCGCTGATGATGATGTCCTTAGCTCGATCCAGAATCTGGATGGCCCCATCGGGATGCCAGACAGCCAGGTCGCCGGAGTGGAGCACACCACCAAGGAACAGCTTCCGTGTCGCCTCCGGGTCCTTGTAGTAGCCCCGGGAACATATGTTCCCGGCAAACACGATCTCCCCGATCTCCTTGCCGTCCCGGCGGACGTCTACAACCGTGCCCTCGGGAACATCCGTCTTGATCACCCTGGCCGGCAGACTGGTCAGGAATCCATGGCCCTGTCTCGCCATCTTCTCGTACCGCTCGGTCGGGGCAAGGTTGTCCCACGCTGGCATATGGTACCCCTTGGTGATGGGGCCGTACGTCTCCGTCATCCCGTAGGTATGCACAGGATGCAGGTTAAAACCGGTCATCTGCTCGAACAGATGGCCCGTCGGAGGACTAGCCGCCACCGTCACGCGCACCGACTGCGGCAGACGTTCAGCTTGCGGCGAGTTGCAAAGCAAAGTATTCACCGTCGGCGCCGCATTAAAATGCGTGATGCGTTCTTGCTTCAGCAACCTCCAGATCTGCGGATAATCGATCTTACGCAGACAGTAATGCGTACCCCGGACAGCCGTCACGGCCCACGGAAAGGTCCACCCTGCGCCACAGCATCAGTCCCATCAGGTCCTTGGCCATTTTTGACCAGAAGAAAACACTCACCAACCGCATGAAACATCGGCAAAGTCCACAGATACCTGCACCGACCCTCCTGCACATTCAGCCCAGATTCGACCAGATTCGCCAACGACGCCAGGTAGCACCCCCGATGGGTGAGCTCCACCCCCTTCGGCTTGGCCGTAGTTCCACTCGTATAAGCCAACGCGAGGACATCCTCCTCGGCAGCCGCCTGAGCTTCCAACCCATCCCACCCTAGAGCCCCAGTCTCGGCATCAAACCTCAACCCCTCCAAGACCGCATCATCAAACGGCCCAGACAACTGCCCTCCCGTCTCATCGGTATCGGTATCCACAATCACCGGCACATCAGGTTTCGTCGCCCGATAGCGCTGTAAGAGGGGCAGAAACTCCTGGTCCACAATAATCACTTCCACCTCTGAATGTGTAAAGATATAGGCGATATCTTCTTCCTTGAGACGATAATTCACCGCTATAGGATAAAGTTCAAGTCAGCACGAACCTCTTCCAAGCAGTATACAGCAAATTCCCCCCAGGAAAAGACAGCCCCTCCACCCACTACCCTAAGCCAAACGAACTACACATATAGCAGAAGAACAAAGAAAAAAAAAACATACCAACCTGCACCGCCCCAGCAGCGGCAATGCCAAAGATAGCCTCCAAGAAAGCAGGGGTATTGGGACAGAGAATCCCCACGCGCTTGAACGCATGGCTCTTCAGGAAATAGGCCAGGCCGCGAGCGCGGTCGGCGAATTCGATATAGCTTCGTCGGAGGATTTGATTATTGGTGGTGATGTGGTGGATTGCTTCTGCCTATTTCAAAGTGTGATAAATATGATGAGTGCTAAGTCAAGGGCATTGATTGGAGGGGAGGGTTCAAGTCGGCTAGACAATTGAGGGGCTAAAGTCTCGAGACAAAAAACAGTACTTACATGTGGTTCGATGGCAGCAGCTCGAGGAAGAAAGTATGTTGGAGATAGGGTGTGGAAGCTGACTGGCCGATTCGTAGAGGTTGAGGTACTGCTGGTGGTGGTGTTGGTGGTGGGAAGCAAATGGGCGAGCAGGCCCGATAACCGGCCCTTTGCGGAGGACATGGCTTGTGATGTTCTTTGATGTGACTGGCGAGGAACGAATCCGTTTATGCTTCCAATGTCCTCCCTGGAGAGAATCCAATTGGACACGCACTGGTCAGGATGCTGAGCGAGGGCGTGTATGATTCAGAATGAGGAAACGAGACAACGAGGAAGAGAAGGAGGGGGGGAGAAGAGGGAAATTCCGAGGTAGCTCCAGAAGAGGAGAAGCGAAGTAGAAGAGGAGTAAATGCGGGGATGATCATCGTTCGGGGCGTCGGGGCCGCGGCGGAGCCCAAAAAGCGGATCCTTCCCTTTCAACTTGGAACTCTCAAACAACCCCGTTCTACGGAGTACCTACTCTCACATTGTTCAATGCTTGATTCGTCCACAAACGAAGAAAGAACCTACCAATGAAGCTGGTATCTTCAATGAGTTTCGAAATTGCTGACGACAACAACCGAATCAATAAAGTTCAGCAAGTGACACCGACCAATACCCAGGGATACACACAGTACACATTTCCCCTCACTGATGATTGACCACTGGAAAACTCTTGTTCCTTAGCGGCCTCCACCTTGGGCCCAATCCATAATCAACTCAATACATCATGGGTTCTACTCATACAACCAAGCAATCAACAAACTCAATTGAGATCCATGCCCGTTCGTCGGACTGAGTACGTATCGACGTAGACATAACATACTCCCATAAGTCGGCGAGTTACAGGTCTGCCATGAAGTCACACCACAGTACTGTCCAGTACAAATACTTCATCAGACATCTATTCTACATGGAACTACCATCCAACAAGAAACATATCATCAAACAAGATCCCGCTCCGAGCCAAGGAAGTACAGTGGGCTACTAAGCACCAGCAGGAAAAAGAGGAACAGTCCAGAACTGTCTCCGCACCGCAGGGGACGCTCTACTCGCTGGTGGTCAGTGCTTACCGACAGACAGGATCCAGAACCGGATCAAGGATTCACAGACAGATCGGATGGAGCATCATCAACTGTTTCCCACCATCGATCATCTTCACTATGAAAATGGATGGTAGATGACGGTTCATGAGTCAACCATGCAGCGACAATCACGCCAAGCGGCAAGTGCCTTGCTCCGATTGCATGAAGGCGATCCCGGCACATGCAATACTCTTTCTCCCATCACATCATTAAATTACCCTGGGATGGCGGTATTGACGGCCTTGGCCTCTTTGACTACGACGACGGTGATGAGCGTTATGTAAATCTGTACACCAGTGTGGACTCCACTAGGCGTCATGGCAAGGTGTTGTCTTGTCGCATGCGGCTTCGTCACGCAAGGGGGCTGAGAGTGGTAATGACAATAGGATTAGAATCCATCCGGTCCTTGCGGCATTTATACGAGGTCATCGAGAAACTTGGACCCGCGGGTCGTAGCATAGCATAATGGGAACTTTGGACACTTATGGCGGATATACCAAGATAAAGCTGAATGTAATGTCTCTTTTCTTTTTGAAAGGGGGAGGTCGTCACAACAAGTCATCTGAACAGTTTGAAAAAAAGAAAAAATTTCTTGGAATTAAACCGCCACGGCGCGAGTCAACGGTCAGCTATTTGGAAACAACCTTGTTTTTTCTTCATCCCAGAACGGACTCCCGTAAAAATTCTTTTTTGTTTATTAAGAGTTCGAATCTCGCCAGCCTCCCATGTGCGTCACAACGTAAGTATTGTGGGGGGTTTCATGAAAAGGTTAGGGACAGAGGGGAGAAAAAACGGGTCGATCGGTTCGCCGTCCATCTGTCGCTGAAACATAACCGTAACCGTTCGCGATCCCATCCCATCCCATCACAGACACAGGCAACCAGCCGCGCAACCAGGTATCTAGTATCCGTACTGAGCAAGCTCGGTCTTGGTCTGCTCGCTGACAGCCGCCGACTTCTGGGCGTGGACGAGTTGACGGCGGGCAGCCTTCTTGCGCTCGTAGTAGGCGCTGCTCTTGACCTTTCTCCGCTCCTCGAGTCTGTAGAGGGATGTTTAGCCATGATCCGAATACAACGAAGGGGGCCGCTCCAACGCGGCAACAGAATCAACATACCTGGCAACGACGTCCTGGTACTTCCAGCCGACCTCGTGGCTCAGACGGCCGACGGTGCAGTACTTGCGACCGGGGCGGAGGCGGAGGACACGGAGGGCCTGAGGAACGACGACGCGCTTCTTCTTGTCGTAGGGGGGAGGAACACCCTCGAAGACCTTGAGGCGCTCCAGAGCGGCAGCACCACGGGCAGTCTTGTGGGGGATCATACCGCGGACGGCCTTGTAGAAGATGCGGGAGGGAGCGCGGAAGTGGAAGGGACCTGTGGGAATCAAACTCAGCACCAGTCGAGAGAATCGGGGTTGTCGGAGGGTTTCAGGGTGGACTCACCACCGCGGGTGGGGTTGAAACGAGTCATCTTGCGAAGGTAGGCGTGGTACTTGACTATATCGCACAATCCATGTCAGTCGATGTCGATTCCTCAGTATAAAAAGCGCATCTCTTGTGTTCCTCCACAACTGTCGCCTCGATATTTCGATCATCATCCCGACTCTTCGTTCCTCAATGTCGCAACTTATTTCACATCCAGCCCCGCACCTCACGTAGCAGACACCACACACCAAGGAGATAACCCAGACAACAGCAGAGATGGCAAACACAAGAGATCGCATTCGAATTCGGATCGGATAGATGGTAAACGTACGCTTCGCGCGGAAGAACTCGCCGGAGATGTTAAGAGCCTCACATCTCACGACGACGATCTTCTGACCGTTGAGCAGCTGCTTGGCGACAGTGCTGGCAAGACGACCAAGAAGGTGTCCCTTGCCGTCAATGACGACCTGCAAAAGAATTCCAACACAAGTCAGCGATTTTTCCCGGAAGAATCCCTGAGTGAAATATATAGAAGTCCCCCGCCCATTCCCTCCGCTTCTTCCGGGAGACGGTCTCAAGTTCCCCTTGTTCCCTTTTCCACCTCAAACCCCCAAATTTCCCCCAATCATCCCTCCTCTTGCACTCGTCTCCGGTATTGTTGCAGATGTATGTTTTCAAGATAGGATGTGCATGTGTAGGTGTGGAAGGGGCGGTGGTACGCACGACTGGATCGATGGAGGACATCCTGCTGTGTCGAAAGGAAAATATCCAGCGATAGGAAGAGCGCTGCTCTAGGATACTCCCTTGGGATGTATAAGTTGTCGGCGGTTGTTGTCGTTGTGGGCAGGTTCAACGCACACACAACGGATGGTCGGATGGAGGTTCGCTGGGGTTTGGTCGCTAAGCGAGCGGCGCTACGGGCTTTCTTTGTGCGGGAAGCTCCCCCGTCGAGGGCCACAGCCCTAACTCCTTCTTTCCCGTGGCGTGGCTTGGGTATCACGTGATACCCTACCCTCATCAGGAGGGAATCCAGCCCCCAACCCTTGCCCTTATCTCTTGTTCAGAGATGGGAATGTTACCCTTTCGCAGATATTGGGTGCTTTGTGTAGATGCATGGTATGAAGTAGTTACTGCATAATAGTCACCGTCACTCCCTGCCATTCTGTTCCTGTCCTTGCAACGGCCAGGCTATACCTCATTGCATTAGTTCTGGGAGGGAGGAACTTAGACAAGTGCCCACCCCGCACATGACTACAGGATAGTGCGTAGACCCAGTGTTTCCCCCAGATACGCTGGTAATCAATCTACACTGTCCACTGCCTATCGGTCCCTTTGCTACGGTCGCATTCACCATTTAAGTCCCTAAAAGTATCAGAAAGGATTAAGTTTCTCTGTCATTAGTTTACTATCACCCTAAAACCCTTCACTTGCTTCACCTGACCGGTGCAATCATCAGGCAGTCAGCCAATGGTTCTAGCCACCCGCCTACCGATTACGGTCTATGTATGGGCAAGTCCCTTCAATCAAACATGGCGCAACAATGACAATTCATTAGAAAACCCAGCCCAAGCGAGAGTTGCTGGTCATTATAGCAGCTAGAAGTGAATATTGTATACATTAAGATTAATATGTGCTCTCAAACGGCAAGCCAAGCCATGAGTCTCGCCAAAGATACAGTCCGGCATCGGACGGGGACCTAGAGTCCGTCGCGCGCGCCAAAGCAATGGCATCAAATAGAAGGGACAGTTCGCACGCGATGGCTGTGTCTAGGCGTGTATCCATGTCAAAAAAGGAGGAGGGGGTCGTACAGCATTATACAAAAGAAGCAAAGACGTGCTATCTTCCATCACCTCATACAGATCAAGAATTTGTGCCGGCTGCTTTCTAATAAAAAGGCAGCTTAGCGTCTCGCGTGCCCCTCGCAATGACTTCCTCGAGAGTCCAGCGCGGGGGCTCAATGGCCTTGTGGCCTCCATTGGGCTTCTCTTCAAAAGAAGGGAGGGGCTCTTTCAAGCCCCCTGCGACCCCGGAAGAAAACTTGAGCTCGAGAGCATCCCCGATCTCGTCGCACACCTGCAGGATGCGGTCGAGGTCATCCTTGGTGTGCGCAGCCGACACGCACAAGCGGGCACGGGAGAGCTCAAGAGGCGTAGCAGGGTAGGTCACAACGACGACGGAGATCTTCCGACGCAGCATTTCCCGGGAGAACGCAGGCATCTTGGCGGGGTTGTACAGCATCAAAGGGACAATGGGCGAATCATCGTGTCCATAAACGATGAACCCAAGTCGCTTCAGTCCAAGTCGTAGATAACGTGAATTGAACGCTAGACGCTGCATGCGCTCTCTGCCTTCACCCGGATGAAGGGGGTCTTCATCAGCAATAAGGCGCAGCGAGGAATAGATCTGCGCTAGAACAGGCAGGGACGGAGCTTCGCCGAAAATTTGACCAGCATTGATGCAGCGCACTTTGTCGATGATCGCCTTATCGGCGGCGATATAACCCCCATTGGCTCCAAAGGACTTGGTAAAAGTGCCCATAAGGATCTCGACCTCTGCAGGGTCGACCCTGAAGTAGTCACAGACACCGCGTCCATGGCGCCCAACCGCGCCAATTGAGTGAGCCTCGTCAACGAACAAGTGGAACTTGTACTTCTTCTTCAGCTCAAGGATCCTAGGAAGATTGCACATGGTGCCCTCCATTGAGAACAGGCCCTCGACGGTGACAAGGATCTTCTTCCAAGGCCGGTGAGTGCGCGGCTGACCTTGCGAGATCGCCTCCCTCAAGCGCTTCTCAAGGTCCGCCATGTTGTTATGCGCAAAGACCTGGATAGCTGCCCCCGAGAGACGGGCGCCGAACCGGATGGATGCATGGTTGAGCTCATCGGACAGAATCAGACAACCCTTTTCCATGATGGCCGGGAAGATCGTAGCATTGGTCACGAATCCCATCGAGAACACCATTGCGGACTCCTTGCCCACGAACCGGGCGACCTGATCCTCGACCTCAACATGCAACTTGGTGATCCCTGCGTCAGGGGTGCCCGCGAGAGAGATACCTTCCCGCCGGAGAGTCTCCTCCGCGAAATCGGTGCAAGGTCCCTCTGATTGAGCAAATCCGAGGTAGTTGTAGGAGCTGAGATTCAGTGTGTCGGTTGTCGTGCCCGTGAAGCTGAAATGCAGGTTGTCTTCGGTGGTCCGGTCGAGGAGGGTAACATGTCTGCCGGGGACGCCGGTGATCGGCCGCTCGAAGCAGTCGTTGATCCGCTGCTTCAATCGACGCGTGTAGAAGCTCTCGAAGTCGCTGTACAGAGAGGCGTACCCATTCTGGGGTTTCAGATGCCGATAGGAATGAGACGAAAACCACTGAGCCCAGAAATCGTGGAAATGGCCGAGGAAGATGAGAACGAGAAAGCTGACGTAGGTTGTCAAGACAAAAAAGTACGGAGGTTCATCAATGACAGGGTCGGGGATCTCTCCCCCAGGGTGCTCGCTGGTGTAAAGATGCGACGGATCGCCGAGGGGCCCGAACTCGGCGTGCTGTTTAGCTAGCTTGCGGATCGCCTCAGGATCTGGCACTTTGGTTTGTGCTGCTCCTCTCATTGAGTCAGGAGAGCTGCCGCTGACAGCACGGAGAGAGGCGATGGCCGTAGAGTGAGCAATGGGGCTATCGGTTGGCGCTCCGGAACCACCGTTGCTGGCTCCCAGGTCTTTATCAGAGCGCGTCTTACTGCGCTTCCACCGAGGCATGTTGCAAGTGTGACTTGAGGAAAGCTATGCACCTCCTCAAGTCTCTAGAGCGGAGATAATCCGGTGTCCCTCAAGCTTCTAATGACGAATAGTGAGGGAAAAGATCGGAAGAGGAATGAATGATGGTGGAGGTGGTATCGTGAGGTTGCTGAAAGTGCATCATCATGTAATCGGGGGGGGGGGGGGGGGGTGTTGCCTGGCCCCACTTCCGGCTGCTTCGGGAGATGAATTGACGATTGTTGATTGGGCTCGGTGCAAACCTGGCTTTAAGCGGAGACACGAGATACAGATTCAGTGCCTCAGGTGTCCACCCTCCGTACTAGTACCCGCTAACTAAGCCAAACCGCTTACATGTCGTCACTCGTTTAGATAACTCTCTACTTCAATATACTCAGGCTACAGACTAGGATGCTGGACGATACTCTCCTCGTAACACAAGAATGCTATGCGATTCCCGTCGGATTCTGCCTTTTCTGTTCCTCTGGATTCCTCAATTGGAAATAGAAGAACCCGCCAGCTGTAGGTGAGCAGGCAACATGAACCGCTGGATACCAAGCCTTGTTGTTACACAGCAAGGTTGCATGTACTACCTGAGCCATGTCCTGGCTAAGCCCTGCCGATAATAGAACCAGATCCGCTAATCCTACGAATGTTTCAGAGAATCTCATAACATCCCATAACAAAGATGCGCCGAAAGACACGTTTCGTCTGTGTCTCTGACACACATGCTTACACTCCCTCTGAGGCTGGGTTCAAGCTACCAGCTGGAGACGTTTTGATCCATGCGGGTGATCTCACCAACCATGGTAGCATGGCTGAGCTTCGTAAGACTATGGAATGGATTTCTGCGGCTGATTTCGAGGTCAAAATTGTCATCTGTGGTCAGTACTTACAATACCTAGCCGAACTTGCACGAGAGCCGCCTGTGGCCTGTCCCGGACCAGAGACCGCAGCTCGTAGGGATGTCGGGGAAGAGTGTCGATACGCATGAGTGTGCTGAAGTATGAAAGCGCTCCAGGAAATCATGACATTACGCTAGATGCCGATTTCTATGCCCGCCACGGTTCGAAATTTCATGGTCAGCATCTCGAAGACCCTCGGAAATGCATAGAACTTGTCACCGAAGCATCCTTCCCTTCCATCGTATTTCTCAGGCACGAGTCAGCACTAGTCCGGCTGAGGCGGCCCAACGGCCCAAACACCGTCTTCAAAGTCTTTGGCTCTCCATATTCCCAATCGCCAGGGACCTGGGCTTTTGGATACGACTCCTCGGAAGCTGCTGAGCTTTGGGGCAGAATTCCATTGGACATTGACGTTGTGGTAACGCACACCCCTCCTCACTCACACTGCGACCGTCATGGAACGGCGGCTGAATCAGTCGGCTGCAAAGCCCTTCGCGAGGCCTTAAGCAACGTTCGACCGATGCTGGCCGTATGTGGCCATGTGCACGAGTCGCGCGGCTATGAGAGGGTGAAGTGGTCCTCTTCATCCATACCGTCACTGCCTGTCTCAAACACTCACGATCCGCCAAGTCAAATCACTCAAGGCTTTCTCCCTCCTCGGGGAAGTAGAAAGCAAAGCCTCGTGGACCTGACAGGAAAAAAGTCATCGAAGCTAGACAATGATGGTTTCTTCGCTGAGCAAGTGGCAACGTCACTCGGAGCACTGTTCCAATCGACGCAGGATGTTATACTAGCCCCATTGCCTGACCCGTCGCTAGGCTGGACTCAGAATACTGAAGCCGACCGATCAGATTCGAAATCTGCCCTTTCATGCCTGAAGAGAGGAGAACATGACGATGAGAATGGGCTTCACTCGCACAGACGCGAGACTTGCATCATCAATGCGGCAATCATGGCAGCGAGCTGGCCTTATCGAGGAGGTAAAAAGTTCAATACACCCATTGTGGTTGATCTAGAACTCCCGACATGGAAGGAATGATGAGCAGCGACTTGAAGCGCACGGGGCTAGAGATGACGCCTAGCCATCCTAGAGCACACAAGCATTACCTCAGCATAGTAACCTAACTACTGCATTTTTCTCTCGAAGGTCCTGATACCATCTAGCTTCCAGCAAACAGCTTGAGCTTTGACCTCCAGTTTGACGTATCCCTGGCTGTTTTAGGTTGTATGCGTCAGTAGTTGCCTTGGAACAAAGAAACTTTTCAGCCTGGGCAGTTGAGTCTGCTCCTTTACCCTTTAGGTAGACGCCTCAACGTGATTGGGGGCCTGTGATAATCACTAAGAAAATATTGTGATTTACATCATGAGCTAGTGGCAGCAAGGCGGGGTTTGAGAAGAGTGATGCTTCATGGCTCCCTTGCTCGATGTGCTGGGTCGAATCGTCATTTGACGAACTCAAGCCGGAAATAAAGTCACCTAGGCACTGAAAGTAGGGAGGGGAGGGAGTACAATAAACCCCATGAGCGACAATCCGTCATGCCTGCTATTGTTAGTACTGTATCATTCAGGAGACTCATGGATAATGCATTTGTTTGATCGCAAGACGCAGTCAGGTTTGAAAGATCACATGAAATGCTTCCTTGCCTGGGTGTCATCTAAATGCGTGTTTGTCCTATAGCAAAACACGATAAGGCGGGGGTCAGCTGGAATCCTGATGGCCTTTGGGTGAACCGATAGTAAAGTGTCGTGTCGTAGTGCCTCGATCAGCGGTTACCAGTCGAGGATAGTAGTAGGTGACGGAGACCCATCTGGAACCGCCTATTGAGGGGGTTGCAGGCGCTTGACCCTGTCCTATGGACAGGGACAGAAGACTGAAAACTGGAAGTGTGCTTAGTACTCCGTAGTGGGGGGGGGGGGAACGCGGCTTTGGGGACAAAGGGGGCTTGTCTCCCGAGGTTGAAGAAACCACCATTGTAGTTATCGACTTAATAGTGGATAGTGACTAAGAAGAGCAAGTCAGCGACTGAGCTGGAAATAGATCATCAAACCATACAGAGATATACGCGCACCTCCCGCATAATTAAATGATTTTCAAGGTTAGGACATTTGGCAGGAAGAGTCAATCGAGTGGTTTCCAAAGTTGTGGGGCAAACCGATGGAGACAGGGAGCATATGATGGAAAGGATGAGGGGTCCGTTGCTTGATCTGCAGCATCCACTGTTTCTGCAAGTAGCAGTCAATTCAACGCAGTTCAGAACTTGTGCTGTATTATACACTCTTTTGAGCTTTCTTTCAACGAGCTTCCTCGATGGTCTAACGGTCATGATTTCCGCTTGTCAATCCCAGTCGGGAACAAGCGCGGGAGACCTGGGTTCGACTCCCAGTCGGGGAGATTTGTTTTTGCGCCCTTTCCGCTCAGATACTCTTTGGTACAACCAACTGCCCAATACGTACGTACTTTTTAGAGCACTGCAGCGATGAGCCACCTCCACCCGCGTGGCTCGGCTGTTCTTATACCATGTCGTTTCTCTCAGGCCCACTTTCCCGATGCAATGGAACAGATCAGCCCAGATGAAATGTTGATCAGTCTAGAGATGCCACAGTCGTAAAAGTCAGACCCCAGCTGAGGTGGGCCCCGCATCAGCTTTCGTATTACATGTACGATTCATCGGTCATCCAACGCGAGGACCACTTCCACTACAATCTGCATCCGTGGCCCGGAGTCCGGACAGCGCCACCTGGCTGGGGTTGGGGCGCTAAGGCGGCCATAGCCATGAGTTTCCCCTCAATCGAGCTAGTGGTTGAAACTAGAGCCAAGTAGGTAAGGTAACCGCCGACTGGGTGGATTGATAAGATGCAGCCAGGATGGCTAGTGGTCGAGATCATTGGTGGACGCTCGGTCATCCCCTGGTGCGGCCTTCAACTGGTGACCGCGGAACCAGGGATACTTAGTTAGTAGTAGTATGTCGAAGTTGAATCCGTCACTCTTCCACGAGGCACTCGCACTTGAGATTCACTTGTGCCTCCAAGCCCCACCTACCGGTAGGCTTCCATTTGTGGATGTTGCGGGCCAGTCAAGCTCGAAGCTGCCTGTATGGATAAGTATGGTGTCTTCGGAACCGCATGGAATTTCGAGAAGCGACAGAGACATGCTCACTCGGTCAGCACTCATCGGAGATAGTCATACGTAGTTATGCCATCGGCTCAAGGGTTGCTTGAGCGGCCGATCGGAGTCGGAGTATTGTACATCACCAAGCGATCATCGACTCCGCCGATCCTGCATCCAAGACGTTGCCGTAGCCAGAGACAAAGATACTCTCCGACTCAGCGAGGAGTCCATTAGACTCTTGCTAACGTGTCGCACCATACTGCTACAGCTTCACCCCAGAGAAAAACTCTTGACGAATGTCCATGGTAGCCGCTCTATTCTTACGCGCCTTTGCGCTGTGATTGGACGCCGCTCAACGAGAGATCGGAGCATCCGCCTGCAAGCTAATGCCGAGATAATCATTGCATGGTGCGCGGCCAGAATGATAGGCCAAGCCTCGCTTCTGGGGCAGATGACTCGGTCTAGGGCCCAGTCACTCCTTCGAGAACAATCAGCTTCGTGAGGGGCACCCGTTGAAGGGATCATGGACACAGGCAGCTTGAAGTGGTACAGGCAAGGTAATCTGACAGGCCAGTACGAGGTGAGATTGGTAGAGCACGACCACATACGATCCAAGCGGAGAAGGCATACCCCTCAACACACGTCGATTGTTCTTTTAGCTTTTATCGCAAGGTTAGATCGAGGTGATAGATCTACAGATGAAAGGGTCACGCCTTGGAGTTTGTGATGACTTAACCGCCAGGACAGGTCGAGAGGTGGACCTGGCATGAGCATGGACATGGGACGAAGTAGTCGAGATCTAGGACAACTGTAATCATTACCACGGAACCGTTCGGGACCAACCCACGGGACCGTTCCACGCGAAACCGGATCGGATCGGTGATGTTGAATGACGGTGGTAACCATGGATGCTTCGTCAGGTACCATGCTAATTGGTTTCCCCGGCGAGCCTGGATGTCGCTGCATGTATCCGCTGGATTGGAATAAATTGGGCGATACTCGGTCACTATGCGAAGATAAGCTGTTCAATAAGCTATAGTTTATGGATTAAGGAGAATTATCAAAAGGGAGAAGAAAGAGAAGGGTTGGTGAAGGGGGAGGGGGAGGGGGGAGCAATAGGCCGAGCTAATTCAAGGCTGCAGGACCCGGCGTATCATCTCGGTGAGGCAACAGGAGTACGATGCAGCGGGGAAAAAAAGCTCACGCAGATGACCGTGTCGATGATTGGACTATAAAAACCTCTCGGTGAAGGCAAAGGTGACGAGAATGCTAGTCGACCTATCGAGGTAGTTGGAGAGCAGCCAAGATGGTGTGGGTGAAGTTATGAACAACGGAGATGCAAAGGGTGTGTGTGGCAGTCACAGCGGGCGCCAACGAGTTGTGGTGGTGATGCGGGGTTCTCCTGCGGCGGCGGTTCAAGGTTGATTGTTGATGGCCACTGGTCAACCCGAACAGGGTTTAGGGCGGGTGGTGAGTGGTGAGATTCATGGGGGTCGCGATATCGACGATGATTAGTTGGCCTGGAACCATCTATCTGATCAATCAGCATGCAAGAGGGCAGTGCCAACTGACGACTGGAGACTGGAAATTTGTAGAGAATTAAATCCGAGGCCGATCGGAAAGACGAACCCACTCTCTCAAGTCCCAAGTCCCGACTGCCCCGCATACCCTGACCGGTGGACGGTCGCCCTGGTGAACTGGGATGGATGGATGGATGGATGGTGGTGGTGGTGGTGGTGCGTGCTCATCTGACATTTGACAGGAGATCAGAGGGGGAGGAGATGGTACAGACAAAAATAACGAGTTCCTGAAGTAGATGTGACAGATGTGACTGCGTGTGGTTCTAATCAGTTTCGCATGAGTAAAGTAGGCAAAGGTATTCAGGGCGGGCACCTCAATCTTGCTTGAGTTCCATCTAACCGAGGAGACCGAGGAGAAGTCAAGAGGGAAAATCCCCACTAGAACCAAAGAAGAAAGACGGTTTGTCTGCCAGTGAGTGGTGCAAGTGCAAGTGCCAGTGCCAGTGCCATGCCGTGTGGTATGGTAAGTACTACTAGGTATACAGTACCACGTACCTACACCCAAATACAGTCTCCGTACGGAGTACTGACCGACTCCATCCCCGACCGGGAACGGACCAGGCAGTCGAAGTATACCCAGAACAACCGAGCTTAGTTCTGTACCACACATATCATTTCCGGTTTCCAGTTCGATTTGACAGATTCCATGTGTTAACCTGGGGAATATTAATCTCATCTGGCACCTCGTCTGCAGGATAGAAGGAACTGGCGAGAGAAGACTCGGAGATCTCAACTCGATGCTTCCATTGCCTTAGGCAAGAATTGCCAATTGACCGCTTCATTGGATGAACCTCTCCCTGTTGGTCACTATCCCATCAGAAGAATACATCTCAGGGAACTGGAAAATTAGGGACGGACAAAGGTCCCCATCGTTGGTTTCATCCACTTCACCGCTGCTTCTGAGTTGGTCCCATTCCTTCTTTTTCTCAAGAAGAGGGCGACAAACGCCTGAAGGAGACTGAGTCACTACCAGCACGAAGGAGAAGTGAAGTGAAGTGAAGTGAAGAGGCAGGGCTTCTTCTCTTTAGATTATTTATCATCATTTGACTGCACTTGTTGATTACTCAGTGGAATGTGTTTCCTATTCCTCTCTCTTCCTCTCTCAATTTCTTCCTATCACTACCATCAGCATTAGCAGCGGCCGCGGCAGCAGCAACAGCAGCAGCAGCACTATCAGTCATCCCTCCCTTTCCTTCTTTGCCCCCAACAGTATCCTACTCCACCCTTTGAATCGCCCGTGGCATCATCGAGCGTCTTGTGCTAAGCTGAGCCAGCTCATATTGCTGTCATTCTAGCTCTTCTTGCCATCATTCATCATCAGTATTATTCATCATCGTCCACAGAGCAAGAGAGAGAGAGTTGAAGGTGTGTGTGTGCCTATTCAGCAGTACCCGGCATTGTTACTAAACTTCCTAACGTGGTGCCACTTCACACGCCTATCCTTCTTTTGGATGTTGGGGGAGAAGAGGATTAATACCTTTTCGACATTTTCACATTTCTACTTTTAGTTTTTGGGAGAGAATCAGCGTGGCGCAGTTTGCTTGGATCTGACCTTAGAAGATTTTTATTTATTCATTTTGCTTTTTCATTGTTATTTTTTCGCTTTTATTTTTTTTGCCCCTCTAGTGTTGGTCGCCTCTCCCGTACTACGACTGAGGGAGGGACTGGCTGACCTGAACTTTACCATACTCTGACTATACATTTAGTTACTTTCACTTTCGCTTTCCCCTGAGCAGAATTACCCGGAAGCACATCCCATCATCATCGCCCCAGTTTCCTCAAGTGGGTTCGTTCGTTCGTTCGTTCCCACCCATTGCTTGCCTGTTTTCCTTCTGATTGATTACTCTCATACCAGTCAGTCTTCAGTAATAATACCTTGATATTCGCTCACTCGTTCACTTACTCACTTACTCACTTACTCTTCTTCCCTTCTCTCTTCATTGATCAACTGCTTGCTGGCCATTCCCTTTCTTGCCTGCCGGTTTTCTCCCCTGGCTGACTATTACTGTTGTCATCCTATTCTCTGTCCCCTTTTTCCATCCCCCCCCCCTCCAATTACTATTCTGGCTGCATCTGCCTGCCTGCTTGCTTTCTGCTGCACTTTCTCCCTCACTCCTCGCTTCTCCTTCGTTCTCTCATGTTCTCCATGAATTGGCCGCATATCCGATCTGGTGGAATCTTGAGCATGAGCCATTGATCGTCACGAGAACCCACGTCACCCCATCGTTCCTCCGTCCATCCGCCCACTCGACTCCAGGGTACCTGCACGATATCACACTGCCTCCATCCCAAATCTCGCCTCCCGCTACTTGTTTATCGTCCACCGCCTCGGTCGCTCCGATTTCCCTTTTATACAGCGCCACACAACGCATTTCGCTTTTCTGCTCTCACTTAAAACCCCTTCTACTATTTTGATCCTGACCATACTAACACTTGTATGGTATTTGTGCCTTGTGTGCTTGATCAATTGATCACAGCTTTCACATCATGACCTCCTCCATATCAGACATTGATCCATATGTGGTGTTGGGAGTCCAGAAAGATGCGACCCTGGCTGACATTAAATCCTCCCATCGCAAACTGGTGTTGAAGTGGCACCCCGACAAGGTCAAGGACGAAAGCCAACGAAGTCAGGCTCAAGATGAGTTTCAGAAGGTTCAACAAGCCTACGAACTTCTCTCCGATGAGACAAGAAGGGCCAAATATGACAACAAGGTTCGTCTTGCGGAGCTTCGACGAGAGATGATGGCGCGCGGCGGGAATCCCAACGGTTCATCCGCGCGAAGCAATGGTTCTGGTTCCAGCGGGCCCCGCGAATACCGCAACGGGCGGATCTACGAAGAACGAACTCCGGCCGATGCGACCAACTTCTACGAGGAGGACGGCTTAGATTCCGACGGAACACGGCCGACAGCTCGCAAGTACGATGAATACGGCAAGCGACGGACCAAGGTGGCGGAAGAGAAGAAGAAGGCGAAGAGTGTCCCCCTAAGTGCCGCCCGCGCCGCGAAGGAGATGCTTCGGGACAACGTTAAGACGACCCACTCGTCTCGCGACAAGTACCGTACCAAGGAACGCAAGCGGGATGCCTACGATAAGAGGTATCCTGAACGGGCCGCCCCGTACAGCGAGTCTGAAGATGACGGCGCGGCTTCCGATTCTAGCGCATCATCCTACTACGTACGAGTCAAACGGCCCTCAGAGAAACGAAGCCGGGAGTCGTCCACACGCAAGGCTCGACCAACTGAATCAACCCGTCGCCCGGAGCCTGCACGTTACGAATCGGAAGATTACTCAGATCGCAGGGAGTCGAAGCATGAGAAGATGCACACTACCGCGCGCGATTACATCCTACGATCCAAAGGAACCGTTCCTATTGAAATTGATCGAAGGGCACAGGCATCTCGGTCGCCTCCTCGTCCTCACGCTTACGATTCAGCCGATCCCGAGTCCTCCTCCTCCCGACGCTCGAATCGATCCAATCGGCCCAGCAAAGAAACTGTGCGAAGCTCGAGTTCCCGCAACAACTCTTACGAGCATATTGAGTCCCAGTCTCGACCCTATGACGCCAAGGTCCCCAGCATGCCCACAGCTGCAACATCGCCAGCTGTCAAAGTATCTTCGTCAATCCGGCCTTCCCTTCAATCTTCACGATCTGCATCCACTGCGCAGTCCCATTCCCGACCGAAGACCTTAGGTCGTACGGAGCAGTTCCTTCTGCACATGGTACACGACGGTAACTCTCGGACGACGAAGCTCCGAAATACAGACAAATATGATTCCGGGTATTCTAGTCCGGGAACACCGGACTTACCACCTGGAGAGAGCCCGATGAAGACCAGATACAAGATCGTGACAGAGCCAGGTACAGTCCTGGTGGAGCCGAGCATGCCGCCACCCCACGCGTCCTCAAGACATGCAAGGGGGCACTCGCCGCCTCGACAAGATCGTTCGGGGTCAAGCCGTCCTATGCCAAAACCAGTCCGCAGCAGTACTTATGCTTACCCAGCGGAGTATTCGGGTCGCTATGAGTCGTCATCTCGACCTAGTGCCTCCAGGCAGTCTTCTTCGCGACCCCTCTACGGTGAGGTGGAATACACCCGTAGCAAGGATCGTGATTACAAGTATGCACGCGAAATTGGGCCCGAGCATATCCCCCATTCCGGTCGCGATGCCTATTCCCGACGCATGGACGAATACCCGCATCCACCGATAGGCAGGCGTCAATCTGCTTACGCTCAATAAGTCATTCTGGAGCCGGCAGCATGTCGCCAGGAGACAGACTCATCGCGATGTTTCATCACTTTTTCTTTTCACTTCTTGCATACCGACGCGACCATTTCCACTCTACACATACTACTAGCGAGGACTTGGTTCAAGACGCCTGCTTTGATATACCCGTATCTCTTTCGACTTAATGGAGTATCTCTTCGTTTGTCCGTCGATGAACCCCTCAATCCATGACTTTAACTCTTTCCGATATTTGACGACCTCTGACATTCAACTATTCTTCGCATACATCTTTATTGTGCTTTATCTTCACTATGCTTGCAACTACCTCGGCGCATGGGATGGGGGTTTGACTTGGTTTGGTGCATTTGTTTTTCTGATGATCAAGGAAGGGGGAGCTAGGAGGCGAGGGAATATCCTCAATGAAGCAGGAGTCTATGATGATGATTACGAGTGACATGATCGAAATTTGGGAGGAAGCGCTTTCTGCAACAACAGCAACAGCAACACACATAGCCACATATCCATTTAGTACAGTAGAAGACTACCTACCATCCACACAATCTCAACAATGAAACCTACACAACACACCTGATCAGGCCCCGTTCCATCTTCTACCAAGTAGTCTGTCTTTACTACATCATAATCATCATCATCATCATCATCATCATTCGGATACTGCGTACAGTAAACATACTTTCTTCATCAAGTTATAGTTTGGGCATTCATGCATCAATTCCCCCCACGGAGTCAATGCTTAAATGTCGCCCCCTACGTAAACTGAAGAAAAGTAGAGAGAAAACACCCCCCC
>NW_024469095.1:0-51294 GCF_003184825.1 Aspergillus fijiensis CBS 313.89 | reverse complement strand
CAACCAGCAAATCAATCAAAGAGAGAAAAAAAAAGAGACAAGAAACTCACCGAGCGATGCTCTACCCGATACCCCAACTTCTTCCCAATCTCCATCACACTATCTGACGTCACGCTTTTAATGATATTCTCACTCTTGGGCACCAGCAACACAACCTGATCCGGTTTACCTTCTTCCCGATCAATACGCACTCCGAGGAACCCCGAAGTTGAGAACTCATCGATCTGCGTCCCCGTCTTACTATCCAGATGCAAGGTAATCGGATACCCCTCCTTCAACGCCTGCCCCGACCACTTCATAACCGGGGCATAATTGCCCCCAATCTTGGCATGCCCCGTGCCCTTCGGCGCCGCCCGGTCAAACTCCTCCAGCACGAGGGCCGGCAACGGTGCGATGCCGTGGTACGTGCCGAAGGGCTGCACGTACACGCAGAAGGTGTACTCAGAAGGAGGCGTGAGGGCGAAATGCCCGCTGGAGCCGAACACCACCGGACGGATGTACAGCGCGGCTCCGGTGGAATGCGGGGGCACCCATTCTGCGTTCTGTGCCACGGCGGCGTTCACGGATTCGAGGAATAATTCAATGGGGACGGGGGGGATGGAGACTATGGATGCGGAGTGTTGCATGCGGGTTGCGTGGAAGTGCGGACGGAAGATCTGGATTGCGCCGGCGGGCGTGCGGTAGGCTGTCGGATTGTCAATTTCAGAGTTGACGACGCAGAAAGGGAGAAAGGCGGTGGCGGTCCGCACCTTTGAGACCTTCGTACACTTGCTGACCGTAGTTCAGGCCGGGTGCCAGACCATGGACGCGCAGGTAGGGGTTGGCGATGAACTTAGGGCTGCTCCATTCCCCTGTTTCAGCGGTGTAGGTGGATTCGATGTGGCCGTTGACTAATGATCATTTTCATTGTAAATATATTCAGTGAGTGTCGGTAAAATAACAAACACAAGGACGGTATCTCAGAGGAGTGTGAATGGCTCAAACTCACCCATGTCGGTCACGGCCAGACCTAATTTGGTCCATTCTGTTGAAGGGCTTGTCAGCTTGGGGTACAAGAGTGCAGTGCACTAACTATGGCGTGTAGTTCAAAGAAGATCACTTACCGACATTGGGCGCAGGAGCAGGAGGGAAAGTCATTGTGCAAATTGTTCTGTGATTTGATGTAGGGAGAATAGAATTGATTGGAATAATGAAAGCAAGAAAAAGGTAGCTTGGTAATGAATGAATGATTCTTTCTACTTTCTATCTATACGAACCCACGAATCCACGAATCCACGAACCCATCCGGTGGCAGCTCCGAGAAGTCCCGGGATCCACTTAGGGTTGGTGCCTGACACTGCATATCCCGCGGCTAGCACTAAACGGGATGGCATCATGCAGGCTGAGCATCAGTCTAGAAATCCTTCCAGAATCCTTCACAGCCTCATGTATTCCTTTCCTTTCCAGAGACATTCCATTTCATTCAACTTTAAGCACTGTAAACTGAAACCGCCCCCAAATCGCTTGAAGTTTCCTCGTTACGCAGCCTTTTTCCTTTTCTATTTTTTTTTGGGAGCTGCGTTTCCAAGTGCTGGTGGGAGGGCTTGACATATCTGTGTAGGATCAATCATTCCCTCTTGTAAATATCTCTTGTAAACGGTGACCATTCGCGAATAAAGATACCCCGCGACCTCATCTCCTTCCTTCCATTCTCCGTTTCTTGCAATGCAAGATACCCCCTAAAGAACTACAGCCATAAGGCTCGCAATGCACATTCCGTCCCCCCCATCCGGTCAGTTCCAACTTGCTTTTTCCTTTGCAGTCAATACAGCCTAACCTAATTGATTTGATTGATCTCTATCACAGACAGAGGTTCATTCCCGACTCCCACCCCCGAAACGGCTGACTGGACCGAGTACCACTGCAGTGACAGCGAGATAATGTCCAATGTCAACCTCGCCGACCCCACCGAACCTCCGTTAGAGGAGCTATACATGAATCTTCTGAACGCACCACCAGGGGCATACTCACCGGTAAGACGTCAACCCAACTCTTGTCCCATTCTTCCTCCCACTCCTCCCACTGACTCGACGTAGGAAGAATGCCCTATGCCGACCGGCAACTTGACTCGACATCATCCCTCCCAAGGGAGCAATACAACATCCTCGACCCATCTCCTGCATCCACAATCCCACCCACTACAGCGAAAATCGCCCACCTCCTCCCCCTCCCTGCACCCACAGCAGGATCCCAGCGATCTCTCGTCGCTGTGCTGTCCCGCTCACGAACGCATCGTCCATCTTCTGCTTCAACGCGGCGCCAATGTCAATATGCAGAATTCCCGCGGGCAGACCCCGCTGCATCTGGCTGCGCAACAGGGACATCTGGGGATCGTCCGGTTGCTCCTGATGGCGCCGCAGCCGGTCGATGTCAATGCGCGGGATCGCTTCGGGTCGACACCGCTGCATTTGGCGAGTGAGAATGGGCATGTTGAGGTCGTGAGTTTGTTGGTCGCGCATCATGCCCGGGTGGACGTACGGTCGACGAGGGAATAATAATGAAAGAGTGTTTGGAGTTTTCTGGATATACTGTGACGATTGTATAGAGACAGGATAGAATCTTCGGGACAGGGGAAAAGCAGAAATTGATAGAGAGAAAGAGATTAAGTTATGGACAAGCGAGGGGATCTAGGACTCGGAAAAAACCGTTTATGTGGTTCAGTTCGGCGAACCATGGTGTTTGTGTACCGTGATGTATATATATGCATATGATGGGATGGGAGGTATCCCTTTCGCGATTTGACTTCTCGCCAACTTCTACTAATTGGACTTTGTTACCGCAGATCTTACTAGTCTGAGGGTATACTAGAGTTGAGAGAAATGTACTATCAATTAAGTAACCTATGTAACGAGATTAAAAACAGTAAGAGAACGCTATAGATATAGAACAACGACTGAAAGTGTCCAGCAGGAGGCGGTGTCGGCAACAAAATCGGCGATGCGGCAAAATATAGCGGATGATTGCCGCCATCAGATAAATAGGGTTTTTGCTTATTATTCTGCCAGCAGATTTAAATTCATATGAAAATCATATGAATGAATAGCGCCGAGAACAATAGAAACAATGGTTGAATAGGGCCTAGAATAATCAAGGAAAGTAAGGCCTTTTGCTCCGTTGCGGGGTGGGCGGAGCTCGGAACAATGGTCCGCCAACTGGTGGCCTAAGGCAGCCAACTGGTCTGGGGCTACGAAATGGCAAGCATGAGGCTGCCAACTGGCCAAGCTGCCCATATTGTTGACAATATTTAAATAGATTATCGTTCTAGTATATAGATTTTTATATTATATAGATTCTTCGAAACTTCTTTTTTAAATAAAATAGTCTTATTAGAATATAAAATAAAATTGTGATTTTAAAAAATTTCAACTAAAAAAATAATTATTTATTTTTTTATAAAAAATTTAACTAGTAGTAGCTGTAAAGTCTTTTTTTTAAATATATTTAATATTTAATAAACTTTAAATTTTATATTTTATAATTTTAATGAAGTATTATTGTAAAACAATAAGAATAATACTTATAGCAGACTTATTCTATTAATAAAAAAGAAATAATTTCAGCCTGAAAAGACTTAAAAAATTGATATACAAAAGTACAGCTAATAGTATAAAAGAGAATATATATATATCAAAAGAAAAGGGTTCTAAATTATTTTTAAAAGACCAGCGGTAACACCTGCAGTTAAAGAACTTAATTAAAAAAACCCCATTTACCCGATGGCGGCAATCATCCGCTGTGGGCAAAACCAACCAAGCACGCGGGCGCGAGTCAACCCTTTTCCCCCCATCTGGAAATTCATCACACAAATCAAGGCCACGGGGTATCGAAAACAACAAATCCACAACACATTCTATTCTCATTCAATCATGCAAGAGGATCCCAATCCAAATCAATTTACCCATTGATTGAAAGGTTATCTCAATCTCACCCACCCACCAGCCCCCCTAGACACACACGTCAAGATGTATACATTACGCCACCATCCCATACCACAGATGCACGCGTCCCGGCAGCTGCCGTTTCAACGAGCCCGATGATCGCGCCAACCACCAGGCCAAGCGGGGATCGGCCTCCGCCAGGGAGCCCCAGAGCGAGACGTGGTCCGCGCGAATCCAATCCCAAAACTGTTCCGCCACCCCATTGAGCCAGTCGGACGGGCCGACGCCGAAGAGCGCCAGCTCGGAGATGCTCTCCTCCGGCGTGATCTCGCCGCTCGTGTGAGGCCACGGGAACGAGGCGTGCGGGAAGACGATCGCGAGATTTCGAATGGCTGCCTCCTCCGCAGCGGACTCTTCGCTGGGCGACTGGTCGAAGTACGCGACGAACTGTCGGGTGTCAAGTTGGTTCAGGAGCGCGTCGATGCTGACCTCGATCCCGCTGCCGGGGTGGAGGTGGCGTTGGAGTGCGGCGCGTAGGGCCCGTTGGGAAGGGAAGTCCGCCCGCGAGGTCACCACCTGGATGGTCCGGGGGCTGCGGAGGACTGTCCACGGGGTGGTATCGGGGAAGATGGAGCTGCTTAGGGAGTTGGCAGTCCCAAGTAGGATGCTGGTGTCGGGCCCCAGCTCTTGCGCCAGTGCCTGTAATGTGGTGGTGGAGGAGGTAGTTGGGGGCTGGGCTTCGGGACGCAGGAGAATCGTGCGCAACGGCTGCAGGACCCGTGCCAGATGGACGGCGGCATGATGGGGATCAAGGGCATAGGTGCGAGAATAAGCGGACGAGGTGCCCAGCGCTGCCACGATGGGGATTGAGCCAGCTCGGACGGCGGACTCGATCGCCTCGGGCGCGATTGCGGTGACGAGCCCCTGCGCGCTGAGGGGTTGGTTCTCCGGATCGGCGACAGCGGTAAAGACCCCCCCTGAGATGGGTCGTGTCTCTACATCCTGGCGCTCGAGCAGCGCGCTGACTTGGTAGTTGGCGGTGCGAATCCGACGCAGCTTGTTCGACTGATCGGCCGGCGGTGGGCCGAAGACGTTGACTTCGGCCGGCGATCTGGATGTCAGCTCCAGATCGTAATCAAGCTCGCCATGGACCACAATGGGAAACAGTCCAACCCGTCGCAGAAAGGCTAACGACTCGGCCAGTCGCTCGAGTTGGACGCGGGCGGCGGAGGACTGGGACGGGGGGAGCGCTTCTCGACCAAGTGCAATGACCGCCAGAGGGTCCCCCTGGGACGGGTGGAACTGGTGGAGATATTGCTGGATCTGCTGCGGAGAGTCAATTTGTCGCAGCAATTTAACAGCCACAGCACGGTTGATTTGCGCCCGGGATTTGGGGGCGCTGGACAGCCGGGCAGAGAGCATGTCTCCACAGTGGGCGGCGGCGGTTAAGCGGGGACGTCGCAGCAATTGAGCCTACATGGTCACGTTAGATGATGCCACGAGGCAGAGCAGGCAGGCCCTTGGGAACTGACGATCCGGCACATGGGAAATTATATGAGTTGATTCTCGTTGGTCACTACAGCCTTCCTACAGTGTACTATGTACAGCCTTGCAGAAAAGCAGAAAAACAGATTATAGCATATTGCCGGGATGGAATCTGCAGGGTAAAGGTTGGCACTTCGCAGGATCGCCGGCTCCACCAAGACTAACGCTACTGCAAGATCAGCCGCTAAAACGAAGAAAAAAGGCTTTCTTTTGGCCCCCAACCTGACAGTGCAGATATTAGATGTTAGAAGAAATCAATAGTGTTCCTGTAGAATCCTGAGAGTCTGACTGCATGAAGGAACGTGGCGGCCATGCGCTCACGCGGTCTCGTCCAGCCCTAATCGCATCCGTCTTCGCCCCCCCCGCCCTCCACGTGGGACTGGCTAGCACCTCAGACCACGCGAAAGCGCTGACTGCGCTACCAGATGAACTTGTTGTGTGCTCAGCCGCATCTCTGCACTCTAGTACACTAATTCCGGAGGCATATTTGGTGTCAAAGAGCAAGCATCGCCCCATTGTTTTGACACGCGCGATCGTCGTTCCTCCCTTCCGTCCCATCCTCAAACGTTGCTTGTGCGTTGAGTTGAGCTTTGTCGTGGTGATAATCCTCTATTTCACACTCTTTCGTTGCCTCATTGCCTTTGCAACACTCCTCCCTCGATCTCAAAAACGTCTTGTAATTTTATCATATACCCACCGATTTTAATACTATTTTCACTATGGGAGACTACGGCAACCAGATCTCAATTGAGGCCCTTCCGGCTCAGCTGCCCCTCGAGCTCAAGGCAAGTGCTTCTTTGTTCCCCCTCTTGACTGACGGGATTCTTGTAGATGGCGACCGGACGGCCGGACCTGCGGTCGCCGGCGAGGTGAACCAGGCACGCATTGCCCTGGAGCTGAAGCCGCACGTCTCGGCCGCGGCTCTAGCAGATTTCTGCACGCGCCAGGACGTGACACTCCTCAGCGTGTTGAACGTCGCGTGGGCAATGGTGCTGGCTGCCTATGCCGACACCGATGTCGTCCACGTGCTGTCGGTCCGCTATGTGGCAGAGGTCCCTCATGTGGGCCTGTCCGAAATCACGATCGACGACGGGTCGACCGTGCGACAGAACTTGGTCGAGGTGGAGCAGCGCTTACAGGCCAGTGTCGCGGTCCCTTCGGCGACGACTGTGACCGACCTGCAGATCTGGACCTCCGTAGACGACCATCCAGCTTTCAACAGCGTGGTGCTGTTGTCCGACGGCGAGAGCCCGGAGCGGGTGGAAGTCCAGGCTGGAAACTATATTGCCCTTCAAGCCCGGGCTGCTCAGGATCAAGTAGCGATCCATCTGCAGGCTCCTATCCACCTGCTCCCTGAGGCGCAAGCTAAGCACTGCGCGGCAACCCTGAGCCACGTCCTTGGGGAAATCATCCAAAACCCCGATCGGCCTCTCCACGCCATCAACTTGATGAGTCCGTCGGGACTGGAACAAATCTCTCACTGGAACCAGACAGCTCCCGCCGTGGTCTCGCGCTGTCTGCATCATACTGTGGACGAGACGGTGCAGGCCCGACTTGACGCCCTCGCCATTGATGGAGCCGATGGCCAGATGACCTATGCAGAATTGCAATGGTACTCGGATCGGCTGGCGCAGCACCTGATGCAGCGAGGAGTCGGTCCTGAAACGGCGGTTCCTTTGTTCTTTGAGAAGTCAAAGTGGGCCATTGTGACCATGGTCGCCGTGGTCAAGGCTGGGGGTGTCATCGTGAACCTGGACGCCAAACAGCCACGGCCACGGTTGCGGGGCTTGCTCACCCAGCTTCAAGCGCAGTTTGTCATCAGCTCCGTACAGCACGCCACGCTTTGGGTGGACGAGTATCATGTGGTGGTCGTCTCGGAAGACGCCCTCGCTCAACTGCCCACAAGCGAGGCTGTCGTCCCTCATCTCGAAGTCTCACCGCAGAATGCTCTCTACATCATTTTTACCTCGGGTAGTACCGGCACACCTAAAGGTGTCGTCGTGGAGCATGAGTCGTTCCTCACGGCGGCGGCACAACATGTACAGGCTGGCCACATTCTTCCTTCCAGTCGAGTACTGCAAATGACACCGTATACCTTCGATGTGAGTATGCTCGAGATTTTCACCACACTCACCACCGGCGCCTGCATCTGCTTCTGCAGCGATGAAGAAGCGGCGCGTGGAATCACGCATGTTATCAACTTCCTGCAAATTACCTGGACCTTCATGACGCCTTCGCTGGTGCGCTTGATTGACCCAAAGGCGGTGCCCACCCTCAAGACCCTTGCCTTGGGTGGAGAAGGGCTCGGGCGCATTGATGTAACGACCTGGGCGGATAAGCTGCAATTGATCAACGGTAGGCCTGCCTCCAAGTCCAACTATCATTCTCTGAGCCGTGACTGATGTTTATCTATAGGCTACGGACCAAGTGAGTGCTCCGTTGCGGCGACCATCAACACTCCGCTGTCATTGACTTCGGATCCCGCCAATATTGGCGTTGGATATGGCGCGAACTGCTGGGTCGTGCATCCTGAAGACCATCATCGACTTGTCCCCATCGGTACTGTCGGCGAACTGGTCATTCAAGGACCCATCGTCGCGCGCGGATACCTGCATGAGCCCGCCAAAACGGCGGCCGTCTTCCTGGATGAGACCCCAGACTTTGCTGCGCTGCTCCCTCAACAGCCTCACGCCTTCCGTCTCTACAAGACTGGTGATCTGGTGCGCCAGAACAGTGACGGTACCTTCAACTTCCTCGGACGCAAGGATCGCCAAGTGAAACTGAACGGACAACGCTTGGAGCTGGGCGAGATCGAGCAGCGACTGTCAGCTGATGCGTTGGTGCGGCATGCCCTCGTCATGCTGCCTAAGGAGGGTCCCTGCCAGAACCGTCTGGTGGCGGTCCTTTCGCTGCATGCTTTCTCCCACGATAGTCCCCGGGACGCGAACGTTCACGTTCTGTCAGCCGAGGAGTCACGAAGTGCGCGCGCCAGTTTGACGAAAATCACTCAACGGTTGGCGACACAGCTTCCCGTGTATATGATTCCCACCTTCTGGGTGGTGCTGGCAGCTCTTCCCTTCACGACTTCAGGCAAGGTCCATGGTGTGGCTATGACCAAGTGGCTTGCTGAGATGTCCGAAGAGACCTATAACGAGATTGCCGGCGTGAGTGACGAGGGGTCTGAAACCGCACTCTCGAGTGAGGTAGAACTCCAGCTCCAGCAGATTTGGGCCGATGAACTGGGGATCCCTGTCGCTGACCTCAAGGCCAACCGCTCCTTCATTGCTCTTGGAGGTGACTCGTTGACGGCGATGAAGGTCGTGGCGCGGTGTCGCAAGCAGCAGCTTGTGGTTTCGGTTCCCGATGTTTTACGCGCCGCGAATATCGTCGAGCTCGCCGCACGCACCACCAAGGGATCTGACACCTCGTCTGGGGATGATAACGGGGATGGCAGCGATAAGATGACCCGTTCGACTCCGGCCGGCCGCGTTGCCGCTCTCAATGATTCTCTCCTGACAGTGGCAGGACTCACTAGCCGCGACGAGGTGGAAGATGTCTATGGCTGCTCACCCATGCAGGACGGTATCCTGCTCAGTCAGGTCAAATTCCCTGGCACGTACCACGTCCGTCGCGTGTTGCGGGTGCAGTCCACTGGCGACGTGCCCCCTGTTGTCGATCGTCTGCAAAGCGCATGGCAGACGGTGGTGAATCGGCATCCAATGCTGCGGACAATCTTCGTCGACGCAGAGGGTCAGTTCCGGCAGATTGTCCTCAAGGAGGTCTCGGCCTCTGTTCAGGTATGCGAGCGCCTCGACTTGACGGAGGAACAGGCGGTGGTTCAGTTCCTGCAGGATCAGCCCAAGCCCAGCTACGCCCCCTCGGATCCCCAGCATCACTTTACTATCTGCCACGCGGCCGGTGATGCGATCTTCCTCAAGTTCGAAATCAGTCACGCTTTGGTTGACGGTGCATCCAATGAAGTGATCCTCCGCGAACTGTCCCAGGCCTTTGATGTGCAGGACTTCCCGAGCCCCGCTGCGCTCTTCGGTGACTACATTGAGTATATCTCGGAGGCGCAAGCTGGAAGCAACAATTCGCTAAGCCACTGGACTACCTACCTGGCTGGGGTGCAGCCGACGATCGTACCCATGTATCCTCCTACTGAGCAACAACATGCCCCCAAGCAAATTCGCTCGGTGCCAGTGCCTTTTACGGAGAACCAAGTGGCTGCACTGGTTCGACTTTCCGAGGCCAACGGGATCACGCTGGCTAACGTCCTGCAGACGGCCTGGGCCCTGACTCTCCGGGCCTACACTGGACTCGACGATGTTTGCTTCGGCTACATTGCCTCGGGGCGTGATGTGCCCGTTGCTGGCATTGAACACGCGGTGGGCGCCTTTATCAACATGCTCGTCTGCCGGGTGCGGTTGGACCAGTATCCCAGCGTGCTTGAAGCAATTGCTGGGATGCAGGCCGAATACTTCGATGCGTTGCCTCATCAGCACACTTCGCTGGCACAAATCCAGAACGCACTAAAACTGTCGGGCATGCCTCTGTTCAACAGCATTGTCTCGGTGCAGAAGGAGGTGACCGACCAGTCATTGGGCGAGTGGTCGCTCTCGTTCCAGCCCCTCACTGAGGATGATCCTACTGATGTGCGTTGTGCTCCTCTCCCTATCTCTGCTTAAGTGGCTAACCTTTGTCTGTCTGTTAGTTCGACCTGACTGTCCATATCTACATGGGCAAAGAGCACGCGCATCTGTCTATCGGCTACTGGTCCTCGCTGTTGTCTGAAGGCGACGCCGCGAACCTGGCCAACACGTTCAGTGGCGCCATTGATCGTGTCCTCACGCAAGCAAACTCCTCAGCCTCTGACCTCGATCTCTTCACCGAGCGGGATCGCGAGCAGATCTTCGCCTGGAACCAGGACGAGCCCGTCGCAGCGCCTGGAGTTGTCCATGAATACATCTACGCTCGGGCGCGCCAGCAGCCCGACGCGCCCGCGGTGTGTGCCTGGGATGGCGAGTACACCTACGCCGAGTTGGACCAGCTCTCAGAGAAGTTGGCCCATTACCTGGCTCAGCTTGGAGCGGGTCCTGAAGTTTTGATTCCCCACTGTTTCGACAAGTCCAGGCTCGCTCCAGTGACGATGCTGGCAATCATGAAATCCGGCAGTGCCGGTGTGGGACTGAGTGCGGCGCATCCCCGATCTCGGATCCAGGACATTGTGGAGAACTGTGCCGCCCGCATTGCGGTTGTTGCTCCTCAGCATGCCTCCGTTGTGGAGGGTTTGGTCGAGCATATTGTCGTCCTGGATGAGGCCTTCTTCACCTCACTACCTGCCCCTACAGCTGGAGCGCAACTCCCCCAAGCGAAGCCGTGCAACCCCGCTTTCGTCTCCTTCACTTCGGGCAGTACCGGAAAGCCCAAGGGTATCGTTCTCGAGCACGCCTCCCTCATCACCAGTATTCTCGCTCACGGTGTCGAGTGGGAGGTTAACCAGTCGGCGCGGGTGCTGCAGTTCTCTGCCTACGCGTTCGATGCAAGTGTCTCGGACACCTTCACGACCCTGGTCGGTGGCGGTACGATCTGTATTCCCCAGGAGAAGGAGCGAGTGGATGATCTCGCCGGCGCCATAAATCGGCTGGGAGTGACCTGGGCCTTCTTGACTCCCCGTGTGCTGGGTCTGCTGTCCCCCGAGACAGTCCCTACCCTGAAGACTGTGGTTCTCGGAGGTGAGGCTATCTCGCGCGAGGACATCTCTCCCTGGACGGAGGCGCTTTCCATCCGGATTGTCTACGGGCCCACAGAATGTACCATCTATAGTATGGGCACTGAACCACTTACAGCCGACAGCGACCCGGCGAATCTGGGCCATGCCGTTGGCACGCGGCTGTGGGTCACTGACCCGGAAAACACTGATCGACTTCTCCCGGTTGGCTGTATCGGCGAGCTTATCATCGAAGGACCCTTGGTGACGCGTGGCTATCTTAACGAGCCTGAGAAGACCAAGGCCGCATACCTGGAAGACCCTGTCTGGTTGCCCAAGAGAGCCTCCGGAGAGCCACGGCGGTTCTACAAGACCAGCGATCTGGTGCGCTACTACCCCAACGGAGACCTGCGGTTCATTGGCCGGAAGGACACGCAAATCAAGGTCCGTGGACAGCGTGTTGAACTGGGAGAGATTGAGCATGCTATCCTGGGAACCATGCCTGGTGCGGTGCATATCACTGTCGACGCGGTGGTGCTGCCGCCTCAGACTCTTGTCGCTTTCCTGTATCTGGGAGGGCATAGTGACGAGCTGATGATGCCTTTGACTCCAGAGGTAACTGCTCAGCTGCGCGCACTGGAGAAGTCTCTGTCTGAAACTCTCCCCAGCTACATGGTTCCTAGTCTCTTCATCCCCATCTCTCACATTCCCATGACGATTTCCGGCAAGGTCGATCGCATTGTTCTTCGTCGTGCTGTGTCGACCCTGTCTTCCGCCCAGCTGGAAATGTATGCGCTGGCTGAGCAGATTAAGGCTGCCCCTCAGACTCTCCAGGAGATCCAGCTGCAGAAACTATGGGCTAAGGTTCTACGCAAAGAGGCTAGCACCGTGGGACGTGACGACAGCTTCTTCCGTCTTGGGGGTAACTCCATTGGCGCCATGAAGTTGGTGGCTGCTGCTCGCGGCGCTGGCCTCGTGCTCAGCGTGGCTGATATCTTCCGTCATCCTCAATTGTCGGACATGGCGGCGCAGCTTGTTTTGCCTGGAGGCGACTCCTTGTCCTCCTCGTCCTCCTCTCCGTCCTCGTCGACTTCTCCACTTGCCTACACGCCCTTCTCCTTGTTGCCTGCAGCTAGCACAACGGAGAGAGAGAACCTGCTCGCGGAGGCTGCTCAGCAGTGCTCGATCTCCCTCGAAGCCATTGAAGACGTCTACCCAGCCACACCCCTGCAGGAAGGAGTCTTCCTTATGTCGACTACTCACAAGGGCGCGTATGTTGCCCCAACCGCCTTCCGCATCCCTGCAGACTTCGATCTTGCCCGCTTCAAGGCCGCTTGGCAGACCCTCGTCGACGCTCACTTCATTTTGCGGACCCGGCTGGTCACTGTCGAATCCACTTCTTACCAGGTGGTTTTGACCAAAGAGGCCTCGCAGTTGCAGTGGGAGCATGCCGCATCCTGCGACGGATATCTTGCCCGCACTCAGTCCCTCTCTGTGGTCGCAGGAGGTCCGTTGACGCGGTATGCCCTTATTCCCGCCGAGGACCGTTCCACCATCTTCGTGTGGACCGCCCATCATGCCGTGTTCGATGGCTGGTCAGTGGGTCTGCTTTTCGAACAATTGGTTCAGTTGTACAAGCAGCAAGATGGTCTTGCCCTTGCTACACCGACAGGACCTTCGTACGCCGAATTTGTGCAGTTCCTCGAGACGAAGACTGATGAGGATGCCTCGCGCAAGTTCTGGGCGTCGTTGGTGCCCTCCGAGCCTCCTGCTATCTTCCCTCGTCTGCCCGCAGCCACTTATCAACCCACCGCGAAGGCGACCTGCTTTCGCACCATTTCCAATATCGTGCAGCCGGAGCAGTCGAACCTCACCCTGGCCATCCTTCTACGGGCAGCGTGGGCTATTGTGCTCGCTCGGTATACCGACGCGGAAGACATTTTGTATGGGCTCACTCTGTCCGGACGAGATGTGCCCGTCGCAGGCGTGGAGCGTATGGTCGGCCCTACCATCACCACTGTTCCGATGAATGTTCACCTGGACGGGGAGATGTTGGTGGAGACCTTCCTGCAGCAGCAGCAGGATCAAAATATCGAGATGATGCGCCACCAGCACGCCGGATTGCAGTCCATCCGTCGCATCAGTCCCGCCGCCAGTGCCGCCTCTGATTTCACGAATCTGTTCGTGGTGCAGCCTCACACGGACGAGGCGCCAAGTCTCGAACTGATGGTCCAGGTCACCACTGATATGAGCCGGTTTGACCCCTATGCCTTGGTTCTTGAGTGCAACATGAAGGCCAACGGCCAGGTGCTTTTGGAAGCACGATTTGATGATGTTGTTGTGTCCTCGGATCAAACCCAGCGCCTGTTGGGTCACTTTGAGCATGTCCTCCAGCAGCTTACCACGCCATCGACCCCGGACCGTCGGCTGAAGCAGGTCGATATGTTCAGTCCAGAGGATGAGCGACAGATTTGGGCCTGGAATGCAGAGCCGGCCAAGCCGGAGAACGTGTGTGTCCACCAATTGGTCACCGCTGCAGCCAAGCGCCACCCGAACCACGTTGCCGTCGACGCATGGGATGGATCGCTGACCTACTGGCAACTTGACGATATGTCCTCACGCTTGGCTGATTGGCTCATTTCTTCTCACGCCCTCAAGCCCGAGTCTTTGGTTCTCCTGTGCTTTGACAAGTCCCTATGGACCATCGTCACCATGATGGCCGTGGTAAAATGTGGTGGGGGATGCGTGATGCTTAACCCTGATCACCCGATATCGCGTCTGGAGGGCGTGATCGTCGACACGGGCTCCTCCGTCGTCCTTGCTGCACCGGACCGTGCCTCGCTCTTTGCATCCGTCGGGGGCGTAACGGTGGTCGCCATTGATGAATCCTTGATCCGCAATCTGCCTGTGCTCGACGAGACAGTGCGACCACTGCCTGTTATCAAGCCCACCAACCCGGTCTTTGTCATTTTCACATCCGGCAGTACGGGCAAGCCCAAGGGAATCGTGGTCCAGCACAACGGAGTTTGCACGGTTGCGATCCAGCATGGAGAGGGACTGGGCTTCACTGGCAAAAATCTGCGCGTCCTTCAGTTCGCTTCGTTCAGCTTTGACGTCAGCATGGGAGAAGTGTTCATCACACTCATGAAAGGGGGTACCTTGTGTATCCCCACTGAGGACGACCGCATCAACAACCTGGCGGCCACTATCAACCTCATGAACATTACCTGGACCTTTATGGCACCCACCGTGGCTGCCCTACTTGATCCCCGCGAAGTGCCTAATCTGCAGACCCTCGTTCTGGGTGGTGAAGCCGTTTCGCAGAGTCTGGTCGACCAGTGGTCCAACCAGCTGCAATTGATCGACTCGTATGGCCCGGCCGAATGCACCATCTGGGCCTCTCATGCCAACGCCAGCGCCACCGTCTCCCCCACCAACATCGGTCGCGGAGTCGGCTGTCGTTACTGGGTGGCCGATATTCATGACCACAATCGTCTCGCCCCAGTCGGTTGCGTCGGAGAGTTGCTCATTGAAGGCCCGAACGTCTCCCGTGGCTATCTGAACGAGGCCGAGAAAACCCGGGACGCCTTCATCGAGAGCCCGGCCTGGATGCAGGGTAGGGCGGATGCCGAATACACCTATAAATTCTACAAGACCGGTGATCTGGTGCGGTACATGGCGGATGGCTCCCTAGAGATCGCCGGCCGCAAGGACAGCCAGGTTAAATTCCACGGCCAGCGCATCGAACTGGGTGAGATCGAGTTTCATCTGCGCGCGAGCGCAGCTGTCGAAGCCGGCATGGTCACGCTGCCCAAGACAGGTCTCTGCAAGGGTAAGCTAGTGGCCATAGTGGCGTTGACGAGCCTTCAACCCGAAGCGGCAGAGGGAGATCGTGTGCAGCTCGTTTTGCCGCAGATTTTGCAGTCCCCCAAGACACAATCACAAATCCAGGAGATCCAGGAAGAGCTTGGTGCGGTGCTGCCCCCGTATATGGTACCGACTATCTGGGTCGTCCTTGACTCGATTCCCTTGACGGCTTCGCGTAAGATTAACCGCGTGCCAATTTCGCGCTGGGTCATGGATATGTCGGAGGAGACATACCACCAGGTGGTGGATGCCACGTCTTCGGAGTGTGATGAGCAGAATCTGCCGTCTACGGCGCTGGAGAAGCAGCTGGCGCAGGTCTGGAGCCATGTTCTCAATCTTCCGCTCGAGGCTATTGGTCTCAATCGTTCGTTCTTGAGCCTGGGTGGAGATTCCATTACTGCCATGCAGGTCGTCGCCCGTTGTCGCTCCCAGGGGATTGATTTGAGCGTGCAGGATATCCTGCAGCCCAAGTCGCTGGCGGGTGTCGTTGCTCGGGCTCATGCGGCTAAGCCTCGCAGTGCTGTCACGCGAGAAGAAGTCTATGATGTTCCTTTTGAACTGTCTCCAATCCAGCAGCTCTACTTCCAGGATGTCGTGCCGGAGAATGAGCGTCAACTGAATCATTACAACCAGAGTGTTCTGCTGCGTGTGACCCATCCAATTTCATCCTCGCAACTCTCTGCTGCCATTGAAAAGATCGTGAACTGTCATGCGATGCTGCGGGCTCGGTTCCACCAGGATGTCGACGGAAAATGGACGCAGCTGGTGCGGCGTCCAGCCTCGGGGCTGGCACCTGTGTCTGTTCATGATGTGACAAGCCGTGAAGCTTTGTTGGAAGTGATCAATGCCTCTCAGCGCCAGATCGATATCGAGCAGGGTCCAGTCTTTGTGGTCGATTATTTCACGCTCCCGGACTCGCAGGGTCAGCTACTCTCACTCATTGCTCACCACCTTGTCGTTGATGCCGTGTCCTGGCATATCCTGGTCGGTCAGCTCGAGCAGCTGCTGCTGGCACCTAGCGAAGAACTTCAACTTCAATGTCAAATGCCCTTCCAGAGCTGGGCGCACGCTCAGCGGGAGTACGCGGAGGGTTTGACAGCTCCGTCCTTGGGTCCTCCTGCCTTGCCCACCCCCAACCTTTCGTACTGGGGACTGAAGCAACTGCCCAGCTGGAAAGATGGCAAGGAATTGACCTTCAACCTGGATACGTCGACCACGGCGCTTCTATTGGCGGAGGCCAATACATCCCTCCGCACTCAGCCTGTCGACTTGCTTGTGGCGGCGCTCCAGCAGTCGTTCACCGAGTCTTTCCCTGATCGTGCGATGCCTGCAATTTTCAGCGAGGGTCATGGGCGTGAACCGTGGGACACTTCCATCGATCTATCAGAAACTGTCGGTTGGTTCACAGTCTTCCAGCCAATGCATCGCCATGTCCGTCAGCACGAGAGCGTGAAAGAAACCGTCAAGCGCACCAAGGATGCTCGTCGCGCCTGCCCCGACCACGGCTTTGCGTACTTCACTGGTCGCCAGTTTCGACCAGCTGCGTCTGAACGCCACGATATGGAGATTTGCTTCAACTACCTGGGTCAAGCGCAACAAACTGAGCGCGCGGATGCTTTCCTGCAAGAAGAGCCGCTGCGGGCGGGCGAGGTGATCGACAACATCGGTGAAGCTATGGGCCGTCTAGCAGTCTTCGACGTCTCTGCGGCAGTTTCTCACGGTCGGCTCCTCGTCTCGTTCTGTTTCCCTCCCGATCTGCAGCACCAGGATCGCATTCGTCACTGGGTGGAGAGCTGCCAGAAGGTGCTTCAGACTGTTGTGACTGAGCTGGCTCATAGTGCGTTGGAATACTCGCTCAGCGATTTCCCGCTCATGGCCATTGATTACGCGGATCTCTCAACCCTAACCAGCACCGTCCTGCCCGGCATTGGTCTGGCTTCCGACGCCGTTGAGGATCTCTATCCTTGCTCATCCATCCAAGAGGGTATCCTCATCAGTCAAGCCCGTCAGCCTGGCACGTACGAGGTACGCCAGCTGTTCGAGGTCGTCCCCCGCTCCGATGTGGGCCCTGTCAACGTCTCGCATTTGTTGCAGGCCTGGCAACGCATTGTGGACCGCCATACCATTCTCCGCACCATCTTCATTGAGTCCCTGACTGGTGCCGGAGTCTACGACCAGCTCGTGCTGCGTAGCCATCAGCCCAATGTGTTGCAGCTTGTATACGAGGGCGTTGAGGGTGAGAGCATCGCTGCGTTCATCCAGCGTCAACCTACTCCAGACTACCGTCAACCTGTGCCCGCGCATCGCTTGACGATCTGTGAAGCTCCCAACAAGACCGTCTACTGCCAGCTCGAACTGAGCCACGCGCTGATTGATGGTACCTCCATGGCCCTCTTGGTCCGGGATTTGATTTCTGGGTACGAGAACACTCTCCCCGCAACACCGGCCCCACTCTATCACGACTACATGGCCTATCTTGCCTCTCGCCCTGAGGATGAAGCCCTGGCTTACTGGACCGACCGACTCGCCGAGGTCCAGCCCTGTCACTTTCCTGACCTGCAGCCAGCCCTGTCGAGCAAGGAGGCCTTTGCGTCGCACACAGTCCACATCGACCGCGAAGGCCGACTTAGGCGGTTCTGTGAGGCCCAGAATGTCACTGTGAGCAATCTGTTCCAGGCCGCTTGGGGTCTTGTGCTTCGCGCCTACACCGGTCATTCCGAGGTCTGCTTTGGATACATGGCCTCGGGCCGAGACATTCCCATGGCGGGCATTGAGGAAGCAGTAGGACCATTTATCAACCTGCTCGTCTGTAAACTGGACGTCAGCGATGCAGTGGAGGTGCAGGAACTGCTGCAGACCGTGCAGTCCGATTATTTGCGGGGTCTGCCTCACCAGCAGACCTCCTTGGCTAAGATCCAGCACGCCCTTGGCAACCATGACGTGGCTCTCTTCAACACCATCTTGTCGCTTCAACGCGAGCCCCCGCAGGGTCCGCCGCCTCAACTGGAATTCCGCATCGTCGACCAGGTTGACCCGACCGAGGTAAGTAATCCACTCACTCTTTTCCCGACAGTTTGCCGGCGGCTGACTATAAGCTAGTATGACGTGGATCTCAACATCACCACCGGGGACGCAGCGGGCGTGGAGGTTCACCTAACCTACCGCACGACGATGCTCAGTCAGATCCAGGCCAACAATCTCCTCCAAACCTTCACTAATATGTTGCTGGCCTTGACTGTCAGTGCCGATCGGCGTCTGTCCAACTTGAAGATCGCCTCCACCGAAGAGAACCAACCCTCCCGGGCAATTGAGCAGGCTTGGTCGACGGCGGTTGAGGCATCAGTGCCTGAGCTTATTGCTATACATGCGAGCAAGCAGCCCACCGCTGTCGCTGTTCAGTCTGCAGATAGCCAAGTCACACTGACGTATCAGGATCTGGATCGCCGAGCGTGTGCCTTGGCTGGTCATCTGAGCACCCTGGGTGTTGGCCTCGGCGATGTGGTCCCCCTCGTTTTTGATCGCGACCCCTGGGCACTGGTGGCCATGCTAGCCGTGCTGCAGGCGGGCGCAATTGCCCTTCCTCTCGATCCTTCGGTCAGCAATATCCAGAGCTTGCGTGACAGATTGTCGGCTGCGAAATGCAGTGTGATGCTGTGCGGAGCTGAGAAACATGCGGCATCGTTTGACAACGAATCTGCCTTCACTCCAGTGATCGTTGATTCCACCACAATTCAAAAGTGGGATGAATCTGCTAAATCGGACAAGCTTGATTACCCTTCGGCCGCAGCAATCGCCGTCGCTGTGAAGGACGGGACAGACTGGGCCTTACGCACCCATTGCGCCATCAGCACCGTCGCCACACAGCTGGGCCCTGTCGCTGGATTAGGGCCAGCTGCTCGTGTGTTGCAGTTCAACCCGGTTACCTCGCCCTTCTACCTCGTTGAAACGCTGTATTCCCTGGTGGCAGGTAGTACAGTTGTCATTCCGGCGGCCGGTGATGTTAGTTTCACTGAGGCTGTCCGCGACTCCCAGGCGAACTGGGCCCTAACCACTCCAACGGTGGCTGCCCTCACCAACCAAACTCAAGTCCCGTCCCTCAAGACCTTGATGGTGGCCGGCGAAGAATTCGGACCTGCTTTGTGCGCCCAGTGGAATGGAGTCAACTTGATCCACCCTTATGGACTGATTGATTCTTCCGTCTGGCTTTCTTTCATGGGTGCTGCAGCTGGCAGCGACACCCTTGTACATCTTGCAGCACCGGCTGTAGCACGGATATGGGTTGCGAATCCGTTCAACGGTGCCGCGGCGCTCACTCCTGTGGACTGTGTTGGACCTGTACTCGTCGATGGGCCGGTCGTTCCTCAGTGCCATCTCCTCAGTAAAGCCCAAGAGACATCTTCCACTGACAAGGTGACATGGTCGCCGGGAACGACTGTCTATCACACTGGCCAAGTGGGGCGACGGACCTTCGAGCAAGAGAATATCTCTCTCGTGTCGCCTCTCCAGGCCATCAATGGCCACGCCACTAATCTAACGGCTCTTGAGCAGCAGGTTCAAGTGGGACTGCCAGTGACGCAGCATGCGGTGTTATCGATCATGCGTCACAGATCGACTGACAAGGTGGCGGTGTTCGTCATTGACCGCAGCAGCACACCACAGACCTCAAGTACGTCACCTACGCTGCTGCTGCCTGTCTCGGAATCTCAGCAGCAATTATTCTCAGAGTTGAAGTCTTCGCTTCGGGCAGCTCAGCTCCCGGAGCCTCTGCTTCCATCTCTCTTCTTCCCTCTCAATAATCTCCCCTTGACCCATGACTATAAGGTGGATCGTGAGGCACTGCAGCAGCTGACGAGCACCCTGTCTGAGCTCGAGCTGCAGGCTTATTCTCTCGCCCCCGTCGCCGCAAAGGCTGGTAGACTGACAGCTAACGAGCAGCTCTTAGCTGACCTCTGGGTGGAGGTCCTGCATCTGCCCGATCCTCAGGGTGTCGGTTTCTCAGACAGCTTTTTCCGATTGGGAGGAGACTCTATTGGCGCGATGCGTCTCGTGGCCAACGCCCGTAACCAAGGCTTGTCGCTGACAATGAACACTATTTTCCAACAGCCCACTCTCTCTGGCATGGCCAAGGAGCTGCGGGTGTTGGCACCCCACGAGGACCGCCCCCTCGAGCCATTTTCTCTGCTACCCACCGACGTGGATCTTGGGTCCCTTGTTGCTGAAGCTGCCCAGCAGTGCCAGATCGAGAATTCGAAGTCCATCGAGGATATCTATCCCTGCACGCCGCTGCAGGAGGGTCTCATGGTTCTCACCAGCCAGGATCATACTGCATATGTGGTTCAGGAGGTGTTCTCACTGCCAGGGAACGTCGATCTGTCCCGGTTCCAAGCAGCCTGGGAGGCCGTTGTCGCACGCAGCACAATCCTGCGTACGCGCATCATCAACACCCCCGAGGGCGCTTTCCAGGTTCTGCTCCCAGAGAAGGGCATTGCCTGGGAATCCGGAGCTGACCTGTCCGCCTATTTGGCCCGGGATTCGGCCCAGTCCATGAGCTACGGTCAGCCTCTGGCACGCTATGCCATCCTGACTACCCCCGAGCAGAATCGTTACTTCGTCTGGACGGCGCATCACGCCGTGTACGATGGCCTCACTCTGCCCGTCCTGGCCAAGCAGGTCTCCGCCGAATACAATCAGGAGATCGCCCTTCCCGAAGTGCCCTATAATCGCTTCATTGATTACATTCAGGGCATCGGCTCGGCCGCTGCCACCGAATTCTGGACCACGCAATGTGCTACCCCGGCTACAACGTTCCCTGTACTGCCGGGACGTAGTTTCCAACCCACTCCAGACCAGACCCAGCACCACTCGGTCTCGCTCACCCGCTCCCCCTCCGACATCACTTTGCCGACTGTTCTGCGTGCTGCCTGGGCGGTTGTCTTGGCCCAGCGCA
This sequence comes from Aspergillus fijiensis CBS 313.89, assembly GCF_003184825.1. Taxonomy (NCBI): domain Eukaryota; kingdom Fungi; phylum Ascomycota; class Eurotiomycetes; order Eurotiales; family Aspergillaceae; genus Aspergillus; species Aspergillus fijiensis. Next base: position 30,308 of record NW_024469095.1, on the reverse strand, counting down.
CGGAGTCAGAGCATGTTAGCTTCGGCCTCACGCTTTCTGGACGGAACGCGGCGTTGGCCGGTATCAATCAGGTCTTGGGTCCTACCATTGCCACCGTCCCTGTACATATCCAGGTGCGCGAGAATCAGTCGCCGCGGCACTTCCTCAGAGCCGTGCAACAGCAAGCCATTGACATGATCCCATTCGAGCACACGGGTCTCCAGAACATTCGTCGTATGGGCGATGCCGCGCGTGAGGCCGTGGACTTCCAGAATCTCCTGCTCATCCAACCCGCCAGTGCGCCCATGGACGGCTCTGACTTCTTGGGCTTAACGCCTGTTGCGGTGGTGAAGGAGCAATCCGATCCCTATCCCTTGACGGTGGAATGTAACCTGCTCGAGAGCGGCGTTGAGATCAAAGCTCAGTTCGATAGTCGCCTGATCTCCCCGGCCGAGATGCGCTCTATCCTTCAGCAGTATGCTCGCACGATTGAGCGGTTCAATGCAGTGCCTGAAGCAACCGATGATGAGAATGATGAAGAGGAGGAGGAGAAGACTCTGGATTCGATGGGTACACTCAGCCCGGAGGATCTCCAGCAGACCTTGGCCTGGAATGCCAATCGCCCTCCGTACGTCAACTCGTGCGTGCACGAACAATTCGAGGAACAAGTCCGTTTGCGTCCGGATGCACTGGCGGTTTCCTCGTTCGATGTCGAACTTACTTACCGCCAGCTCAATGTCCTTGTGGACTCTTTGGCTACCGAGTTGCTGGCGCGAGGAGTTCGGTCGGAGATGAAGATTCCACTGTGTTTCACCAAGTGCTCGTGGACTATTGTGGCCATGTTCGCTGTCATGAAGGTCGGTGGCGTGAGCTGCATGTTCAATCCGGAACATCCCAGCAGTCGCATCCAGTTGCTCCTGGACGATCTCGATGCCCGACTTGTTCTTTGTGATCCTGAGTCGGCCAAGATGCTGTCCACCCTGCTGCCATCTGAAGGGGTTCTCCCCGTGGATGGCGACTATCTGCGATCGCTTCCCCCGGCCACACCACTTTTACTCGAGGGTCTCGTTCATCCCACCAACGCTGTTTTTGTGGTGTATACCTCTGGTAGTACCGGTAAGCCCAAGGGCAGCATCCTGGAACACCGCTCGTTAGTTACTGGATTACTCGCCCACGCGGGTGCCATGGGCATCGGTCCAGGCACTCGCACCTTCCAATTCGCCGCCTACACCTTCGACGTGTGCTTTGAAGAGATCATCGGATCTTTGATGCTGGGAGCCTGTATCTGCGTGCCCAGCGAGGCGGAACGCATGAACGCCCTAGCAGATGCCATGGCTAAGTACCGGGTGACGTGGACGGAGCTGACTCCCACTGTTGCCAGTCTCCTTCTGCCCAGCAGCATTCCCACCCTGCAGACGCTGGCCCTCAGTGGTGAATCTCTCACGCAAGATGTTATCCAGCGCTGGGCTGGGGCGGTGCAGATTATCAATACCTATGGACCCAGTGAATGCTGTGTTTCGACCACCTGCAACCTTCACACCGCTACCCTCCGCGATCCCAGCAACATTGGCCGGGGATTGGGCTGCACGACTTGGATCGTCGATCCAGACAACGTTGACCGTCTGGTGCCCATCGGTGCCGTTGGAGAACTCCTCGTCGAGGGTCCCATTGTCGCCCGGGGCTATCTGAACGAGCCGGAGAAGACCGCCGCTGCCTTTATCTCTGCTCCGGTCTGGTGGCCTACAGACTCCTACCCCAGTGAGCGAATCTACCGCACCGGTGACCTGGTCAAGTACAACCCGGACGGCACGATCAAGTTCATCGGCCGCAAGGACACTCAGGTCAAGCTTCACGGTCAACGCATTGAATTGGGCGAGATCGAGCATCGTTTGCGCGCCGCCTGTGCCGACGGTGATGAGAGCAGCTCCCATCAGGTGGCCGTCGAGGTTTTGACGCCCAAGTCCCGCGGAGGAATCAAGATCCTCACGGCATTTATCTGTGAGAGTGACGCCGTGGCGGACGACAACGAGGAGGGCCACTTCTTACTACCTCTGGAAGATCAAGAAGGAGGACGCCCGCAACGATTTTGCGACCTCCAGGCTCGTCTCCTTGCTGTTTTACCACGTCATATGGTGCCCCAGCTATTCATTCCCGTTTCGCACATGCCATTGTCTCCTTCGCGCAAGCTCGAACGAAAAAGGCTGCGCGCTGTCGGAAATGGCCTCACGCCCGAGCAGCTGGCCTCGTATGCCCTAACTCAGGTGGCCAAAACGGCTCCCTCCACTGCCACCGAGACCGCTCTGGCGGACATCTGGGCCCGTGTCCTAGGCACCAGCCGCTCTACCATCGGTGTCCAAGACAATTTCTTCCACTTGGGAGGTGACTCCATTGCCGCCATGAAGGCTGTTGCTGCCGCGACGAAAGCTGGTCTCCCACCGCTCAGCGTGGCCGACATCACTCAGGCTCCGACCCTAAGTGCGATGGCCGCATCGATGGATCATGCGTCTGTTCTTGCGCAGCAGGCCGGGGGCGAGACAGCAGTGCCCGTAGGCCCTGCTCCATTCAGTCTACTCTCCCCTGAAGAGGTTTCAGCTGTCCTCGTTCAAGCTTCTACGCAATGTGCGGTAGCCATCGACGCCATCGAAGATATCTACCCTTGCACTCCATCGCAAGAGGCTCTCATGGCGCTCACCGCGCGTGATGACACTGCCTATGTTTCGCGCTCGGTCTATCGCTTGCCTTTGCACTTGGACCTCGAAAACTACCGACAGGCGTGGGAGCTGCTTGCCCAGCGCCAGGCCATCCTCCGCACACGCATCGTCTACTCCGAGGATGCGCGATCGTTCCAAGTTGTGGTCCGCGAGCCTTTGGTGTGGCAGGAGCTGTCTGCTGACTCTGTGACGGCGTATGTTGCGCGCGATCGGCGTCTCTCCATGCGCCACGGCCAGCCCCTGATGCGATTTGCTCTCCTAGCTGCCGAGACAGGTGACGATTCTCGGGCTGTGCTTGTGCATACCGCGCATCATGCTGTATATGATGGGTGGAGTGAAGCTAGCATGTTTGCTGAAGCCGAAGCCATCTACCGTCATGGTTTGTCTTCACTGCCTCCAGTCACCCCGTACAATCAATTCATTCACTACCTGACTACTACCGTTGATCCCGCTGCTTGTGACGCCTTCTGGCGCACACAGCTGGACGGCGATCTCCCTGCCCTTTTCCCTGCCCCTTTCCCCGCTGTAACTGCTTCAGCTGCCACTCCCCGTCCCAACCGCTCCCTGTCCTATCGAATTGCCCTTACCCGCACTTCTTCTACCCCCTATTCCACTCCTACAATTCTCAAAGCCGCCTGGTCTCTATTACTGGCTCGGTACACCACCTCCAATGACGTCCTATTCGGTCATGTCTTGTCAGGCCGGACCATCCCGCTCCCGGGCGTGGCAGAGATGATGGGCCCGACCATTGCTACCGTGCCAGTGCGTGTGCAGCTCTCGGGGGAAGAGAGCATTGATGCGTTCCTCGGTCGCCTCAGAGACCAGGCTCAGGCGATGGCTCCCTTCGAACAGATTGGACTCCAACATCTTCGTCGTCTCGCCGCCGAGCCGATCGACCTTGGCCATCTTTTCTTCATCCAGCCCAGTCTGGACTCCTCTGACGAGGAATTGGGCCTGGAGCCTATCACAGCGACTGACTACGAGTTTGAGACATACCCCTTGATCGTAGAGTGCCAACTGGGCGCCACCAGCGATGATGACAAGCTTATTGTGGAGGTGAAATACGACGACACTCGCATTGCCCCGACGCAAATGAGCTGGCTGCTCCAGCACTTTGACACGCTGATTCACCAGCTCTGCGAGCGGCCATCGTCCACGCCCTTGTCGGATCTCACGCTGACGGGGTCAGCCAATCTGCTTCAACTGCAGCAGTGGATGGGATCTCCTGTGGCCCCATTGGCAACAACACTCCATGAGCAATTCAGAGCCCAGGCGCAGGCCCATCCGGACCGGGTTGCCATTGCCGGCTGGGATGGCTCTCTTACCTACCGTGAATTAGAAGAGTTTTCTACGCGGTTCGCTCGGGATCTCGTCGCTTTGAACCTTCGCCCTGGTACCCCCGTGGGTGTAGTGTTTGATAAATCCTGCTGGGCCGTTGTCGCCCTCCTGACTGTGCTGACCGCAGGGGGTGCCTGTATTCACCTGGACCCTCAGCATCCCATGACACGATTGACTGAGATCGTTGCCGATACCGGGCTGCAGCACATTCTCGCTGCGCCCCAGTATGCTTCTCACCCAGTCCAGCGGCTACCTGTGCGCCATGTGCTCGTGGTGGATGCCACCACTGCACGTAAACGGCCATCCCGTTCCCTCGCGGCCGCCAGTCTTCCTCGTCTGCCGGTTGTCGAACCCACCTCCCCTGCCTATATGACCTTCACCTCGGGCAGTACCGGCAAGCCAAAGACTGTGGTCATTGACCATCGCGCCATTTGCACCAGTATCGACGCCTTCACCTCGGCGCTGCACCTCAAGGCGGAGTCCCGGGTCCTGCAGTTTGCCGCGTACACCTTCGACATCAGCTATGCTGAAATCTTCGCCCCGCTCCTGTTGGGAGGAACGGTCTGCGTGCTCTCTAATGCGGACCGCCTCAATGACCTGGCCGGTGCCATGAAGCGACTGGGTGTCAACTGGGCCTGTCTTACGCCCACGGTTGCCAGTCTCGTGCAACCAGCCGAGGTGGCCTCGTTGCTACAGACCCTTGTCCTAAGTGGCGAAGCGCCCACCGAGGAGAATCTGCGCACCTGGGCCGGTCAAGTTCCCAACCTAATCAACGCCTATGGTCCTAGTGAAGCGTCTGTTTGGTGCGCTGCTGGTCCCTTCACGCGTCCGGATGATAGCTGCACTGATATCGGCGTGCCGGTTGGGTGTCGCCTGTGGATTGCTGAGCCGGACAACTTGCACCGTCTCACCCCCTTGGGCTGTGTTGGTGAGCTGCTCGTCGAGGGTCCCATCATGGCTCAAGGCTATCGCAACAATGCCCCCGCAACTCGCGCCGCATTCCTTAGCGATCTGGCCTGGATGAAGGAGGTGCAGCCCCAGCCTCTCCCTGGCTTCAATCGGGTCTACCGCACCGGTGATCTGGCGCGTTACCTGCCCGGCGGTCGCATCCAGTATCTCGGTCGCGCCGACACTCAGATTAAGGTCTACGGGCGGCGCATCGAGCCCCGTGAGATTGAGCATCACATCCAGACTCACCTGCCTGACACTCACACCATGGTCGACAGTGTGACTCTGGTCAACCGTGGCAACCAGAAGGTGCTGGTGGCCTACCTTTTCCAGGAATCCGGTCCCATGCCGGACATGGAGCTGGCCGTGCTGGCACGACCTCTCACGCCGGCGCTGCAGGAGACGCTTCTCAGCCTGCAGACGGCCCTGCGTGCCCGGTTACCACACTACATGCTGCCCGCCCTCTTTGTTCCTCTGCAGCTTTTGCCCACCAGTGCCGCTGGCAAGACTGACCGCAAGCTGCTCGGCCGGGTAGTGAACGCCATGTCTGAGTCTCAACGCGAGAGCTATGCCCTACAATCCCTTTCCCGTGCGGCGAAACGCCCGCTCACCTCAGCCTTGGAGCGCCAGCTGGCCGATCTCTGGGCCACCGCGCTCGGAATTGATGTCACCTCCATCGGGGCAGACGATAGCTTCTTCGGTCTCGGCGGTGACTCCATGGTGGCCATGAAGGTGGCCAGTCTCGCCCGTGCCGCTCAGCTGAGCTTGACCGTTGCTGATCTCTTCAACCATCCCGTTCTCGCCAGTCTCGCGGCTCAACTCTCCACTGCCGCTTTCCAGGATGTCTCGAGCGCGACCCAGGATGGAGCACGAACCCTGACAACCAACCCTGTGCTGGACCTGGCCTTGGCAGCGGCCCTCGCTCCTCAAGTGGGCGTTGATGTTAGCAGCATCGCCGCGATTGCGACGACCACCGCCTTCCAGGACTATGCTCTGGTCGGTCATTTGACCGAGTCTCGCTGGATGCTGAACTTCTTCTACTTCGACGGTTCTTCGCCCTCTCTCGGCAGCTCAAATACCGAGCTGGAGCAACGTCTCCGCCGGGGCTGTGCCGTTCTGGTCCAGCAGTTCGACATTCTCCGAACCGTCTTCGCGTCGCATGCGGGCCGGTTCTGGCAGGTCGTGCTACACCAGCTGACGCCTCAATTCCGCGTCGATACCACCTCCGACCTCGATACCTTCACCAAGCAGCTGTACGCCGATGGTCTCAAGGCCGAGAACTTCCGGCTCTCCGAGCCTTTCTTGCAATTCGTGCTGGCTGTGCAACCGGATGGAAAGCACCGCCTGTTGATGCGCCTGTCCCACGCGCAATATGATGGTGTCTCGTTGCCAACACTCTGGGATGCCCTGCAGCGCGCCTGCCAGGGCGAGAATGCTTCTTTCCTCCCCCCTGCACCTTCATTCCAGGAATTCCTCCACACCGGTTCGACGTCCTTGGCTGCCACATTGGCGCACTGGAAGAGTTTCCTGTCTGGTGCTCCGGAAACCCGCTTCGTCACCTACAGCAAGCCCGCACTCCACGACGCATCCCGTGCGCAAGTCCTGCAAGTCACCCGCCGCTGCATCCCTCTGGTGTCCATGCACGACAAGAGCATCACTCCGGCGACGGTGATCAAAGCCGCCTGGGCCGTGCTCCTCGCCCGTCTCGCCGGCTCGACCGATGTCACCTTCGGCCACACCGTCGCCAACCGCAGCAACAGCCCACTCCCCGGAGTCGACAAGGTGGTCGGCCCGTGTCTGAACGTGGTTCCCATCCGCGCGCGTCTGCACGCGGGTCAAACCGTCCTCGAGCTTCTGCAGGCGCTACAGCAGCAGCAGATCGCCAACATGCCCCACGAGTCCATGGGCTTCCGGGAAATCATCCGGGACGCCACCCACTGGCCGCACTGGACGCATTTCAGCAGTGTGGTCCAGCATCAGAACCTGGATGCGGTGGACGACGCCGAACTGGTGCTGCTGGGTGATGCGACGGATTTCACTGCCTACACCCCTGGTTTCCTGGGCGCCGAGCTTGATCTAGTGGATGTTTCCATCCTCTCGACCCCGGTGCCTGCTGCCCGCGGCACGACTGTCGTCAACCTGGATCTGGTCACCTCCACGGCGGTAATGGCCCCCTTCGCGGCGGAGTTGTTGCTCGATCAGCTGGTCAGTTTGCTGCGGAGCTGGGCGGCGTTGTCGGTTGAGAAGATGCTGGCCTATGCGGCGGGCGATGAGAGTCTGCCGGCTTTGCTTCCTCTCGCGGCGTATACTGACGATGTGGTGGAGGTCGAGGTCCCATCAACATCGGATGACTTGACCAAGATTCGGATCGTCCAAGAAGCCGTGCAGCGGGCGTGGCGGTCGGTGTTGCCTGGGGTTGACGCGGTGGATGATTTGACTCATGATCTTGACTTCTTCGCTGCGGGCGGTGATCTGGTGCAGATGGCACAATTACTGACTCTGCTGCAGGCGGATGATGAGCTGAAGGCTGCGCGCGGAGTGAGGTTGGAGGCTTTGGTCAAGTGTTCGTCGAGAGAGAAGATGGTGCGGCTGTTGCTGTAGTTGACCCTCAGTCCTTGATTTTTGTCTGTAATTGTTTTGCTTCTAGATTTTGACTCTGTCTGTGTCCTTGTTGTCTTTCTTTCTTGCTGTACTCGTCGCTGTGTGATTTGTGCTTGGTTTAGTGTCGTGGCGATGTATCTACAAGTTGAATTACATGTGTTTTCCATCCCCAAATCCTGATATAATTGGTTTTTTTTTTCAAGATTCATTAGACCTCGATGTTTCTATATTATGCTCCGTCGGGTGATTGAAATATAAGTCACATTGTCAATACGATTTGCAGTGAATATGAGTCTGTTTCAATGCCTGATTCAAATGCCTTGTCTCGCGTCTCCGGCGGCTACATCAAAAGATGATCTATATTCCTTCTTTAGGCAGCCTGGCGCCGAATATTATAGTGGTGTAGAAATGATTCAACTTATAAGTGGCATATAAGAAAAAGAGAAAGAAAGAACTAGGTCCACTCTTTTTCCATCATCATTTGCAGATAGAAAGGAAATCGATTGAAGCAGATTTAAAAAGGTCCAATAGTATTAAGAAAGTCAACCGAAAAGAAGCTAGCTACACTAGCTAGGTCATGACATCCTCCTGCTGCTGCTGCTGCTGCTGCTGCTGCTGCTCTCGGTCCTCCTTGCTACCAAATCTTAACAGATCCAAAACCTCCGCGACACCCCCGACCCCCTCGGCGTCCAGAATCCCCTCCCCTACATCTTCCAATCTCAGCAGATTGCTGTCCCTCTTTTCCTGCAGTCCTTCCATGCGTTGCTCATACGCCCGTTTCTTCTCCCGCAACCCCTCGACCACCTTGGCCACCACCCCAGCATCCCACAGCCCCTCCCGCCTGGGCAACCGCGGATTCTTCTGCAACAGCAACAATGCATCATCCACCGTGCGAGGGTCATGACTCTTCAGACAGATGAAATAGAGCCCTGCGATCAGCTGGGTGGAAAGGGTGAAACTGAAGGTGCCACCCGCACCCGCACCTGCTCCCTCTCCACCCCCATGCCCATGGGCTGTCCCTCTATCGGACGGCGGAACAGGACTGCCGGGACTGTTGATATCGTTGTCGCTGCTACTGCTGCTGCTGCTGCTGCTATCGTCCCGCTCCGGCGTAACGGATTCCCTGGCCCGCCCGCCCAGAAGGAGGATGATATTGTCCAGCGCGGCGCGAAGCGTGGCGTCCATTATCGTGTCTGTACATCTTGGGGATGACGGTGATGGCTGCTCGTGATCATCATTATCATCATCATCATCAGAGGTGATCATGTTCTCGCGGATGATGCTGTGGGACAGTTGGGCCTGAATCCGGTACAGGAGGAGGCGTTGGTGTTGCTGCTGGGGTTTTGTCGGGCACTGCATGTGCATGTGCGTGTGCGGGATAGGTCTTGCGGGTGAGGACGGGGGTGCAGGATGCACAGTGAGGGAGGCGATAAACGTCTGGAAGTCTGCGTCCAGCGCGCGACGTTCGTGGAGTATGGACGGCGGGAGGCTGTCGAGGGGGTGGTTCTTATGCGAGACGTGGAGCATGAGGTGGCGGAGAAGCCGGGCTTGGAGGGTTATTAGGGTTCTTTCTTTGGCATTGAGGTCGGTTGGCGAAGGCGCGGTGGGGTCGCTGTCGCTTGGGAGTTCGGGCAATGATGGCCCTGATGGCGCTGATGGCGGTGAGGCCGGTCGGGGTCGCAGACTTTTTTCGGCTTCCCATTCAGCCGGACCCAGCAGCAGCACCAACGGCCGGGTATCGTTGTACATGCTCGCTTGGATATCTAATCTCGCCAGCAGGGCATTCAAATGCGGCAGGAGATCATCCGCGACCGGGTGTCCGTCGCGGCACCCCGGGCGCGCAGCGTCGTCGTCGCGATACCTTCGGAACAGCAGCAGGGTCTGATCGAGATGGCGGATGGCGGCCTCGGCCTCGCCGATTAATGTTTCAAAGGCGTAGAACAGCACCCCGCAGATCAGGGCAACCTCGTAGGAGGCGTGCGGAGAAGAGAGATGGCGGCAGACTTGACGGTGGGACTTGGCGATCAACTCCAGACTCCGCGGGGAGGGTTGTCGCTGTGTTTCCGGCGATTGTGGGCCACGGTCGCAATGATCGCGATAGAGCGCACTCAGCGTCACCAGCGCATGGCGGATGATGGGTTGCGTGTGGCAGCGCTGCAGGACCAGCTGCGTCCACAGGGTTGGGTCGGTTAAGCTGGAGAGACTCTGGGCGGCTTCGCAGCAGTAGAAATGCAGCAGTTCCCGATCGGCTTGACTGCCGGGGACGCGGAAGGGGATGTTGTAGGCTGTGATGATTGGCAATCGCCGCGGGTGGAGGGAGCTCGGTTGCTGGTCACGGTCCGGCGGCGGCTGCTGCTGCTGGTGGAGCACGGCGTATCCCTCGCAGGTGCGGTTGGCACGACGACATCGCTGACACGTCGGCTTGGCTTCGTCACATTTCACACGACGGGCTCTGGATTTACGGTGAGTAAGGTAGGTCGCAACTCAGGGTTAAGAGGGGAGAAGCACTTGCAGGTCAGGCAGCCAGACCGACCTTTGGGGGTGCTTCGACGCGAGGTCTTCATGGTGGTCTAGACGGCAAGTTGATAGTGGGAGGAAGTGAGGCTGAACGGAACCTACAATAAGGAAAACTAAACTAAAATATACGAGGAGCGGGGGGGAAGGTTGGGTTAAAAGACCGGTATTGGTATGGTATTGGTATTGGTATGGTATTATATGGTTTGCCGTGGTTATTTATTCCAGGCGATTTGTCATCTGAACACGGTAACTAAAGTACTTGTTAATATATTTATGTACTATCGTCACCACCGATAGGCAACCACGACTTTTATTTCATTCCATTCCATCATCTTCATTGCTATGTTTCTAGCAGAATAATTAGTTAGTGTGGAGAGATGCACGAACTGATTTCCCAACTCAGTGCCTTCGGGACTGCCAGTCAAGTTACTCTGCCTCTCATTCAGCACCCTTTGAACCATACTACCACGCTGCTGGCCGCGCAGTATGGGACTACCTTCAATGTCGAGGTGACAATCGCCGACCAGACCTTCCAGCTGCTGGTCGACACGGGCAGCAGTGATACTTATGTGGTTCGAAATGACTTTGTCTGCATCAATGAAACGACCAACCAAGAGATCAGCCAGGCTGCCTGTGGTTATGCGCCTCACGCCTACAACGAATCGAGCACGTATCGGCTAATCCCCAACCAGACCTTTGGCGTACAATATGGCAACGGCGTTGCCTGCGGAGTAATGGCCCGCGAGGACATCACCCTAGCAGGCATTACCGTTCCCGGACAAGCGATCGGAATTGCTGATCGCAGCCATCCGATGGGCGATGGGATCAACAGTGGCGTGCTGGGTCTGGCCTACCCATCCCTTACCTCTGCCCATCCGCGCAATCACACCGACAACACCACCTTCTGGTTCGACCGGGAGACCTATCGTCCGGTGTTCAACACCATGTACGAGCAAGGGTTGGTCGCGGAGCCCTACTTCAGCATTGCCCTCGCCCACAGCCCGCACAACCTCACCGCGGCCCCCGCGACGACCTTTGGGGGCTATCTCACCTTAGGCGATTATCCCCCAGTCGCCCACAATGCGACCTTTGCCAATGTCCCCGTGGAGATCCTCAATAACATCCCTCCCAGTTTCACTTCGGGCAAGCGCACCCGCTCCTACTGGGCGTTCACTGTGTCCGCCGTGACCTGGGGCAAACCTGAAGCCGATGATTTCCCGCTCATCACAAACGCCACCGCCTTCCAGGCCTTGACCGATACCGGCAATGACTTCAGTTTTCTGCCCATGGCGGTGGTGGATTCGATCAATGCTTTGTTTGATCCACCCGCTGTCTATTCGGAGGCGCTGGGGTACTATCTCGTCGACTGTGATGCCCAGGCGCCCGTGTTTGGGGTCGAGATTGGGGGACAGACCTTCTATCATGAGGGACGAGACCTGATCTATAGGACCGAAGAAGGGTACTGTGTGTCGAGCTTAGCTGCCTCTGAAGATGTGGCCTACGAGGGGATTGTGTTGAATATCCTCGGAGTGCCGTTCTTGAAAAATGTGGTCTCCGCATATGATTTTGGAAAGAATGAGCTACGCTTCGCGCAGAGATTAGATTAAAAAAGATTGTGGATTCTTGTTCATTTGGGAGTAGATTTGGGAGGGGGGAAGGGGGGGTTGTGTTTGACGCCTCGGGCTTGGGATGGAGGCTGTCTACACGGTCAAGGTAGATATGGCTGGGAGTTTCAGAGGATCTGACAGTGTGTTCTCATACATTGGGAACTGGATTCGATGATAGTGAGCGTTTTTTATGATCAGAATCCAACTATATACACATAAAGCGTTGTCTGAACATTCGGGACTTTCTCATGCAAAATGTCACGGTGACATGGAACCCACCCACAATTTAGAGTGCGTCGAAGGCGAATTAACTACAATTCTCTTGTAGCTTTGGTGGCTATGCTAAAGAAGCTTGTCAAATTCCGCGAAAAGCTTTGTCCTTCATGAGTGTACCTTTTCCGGAGCGTATGCATTGTACTTGAGCAAAGGAAGAGGCAATCGATTCTTAAAATCGTCGCCTGCTGAGTTTTTTTAGTTCTTTCTGATCAACATACAAACCCAGATTTAATAGCTCTGAGTCCTCGACAAAGGAGAAGGGGACGGGATAGAAAAGTGGTCAAGCCCCTCATATATGGAATCGATCCCCCATAATTCACGATCTTGATCGTTTGCTGAGCCTGATTGGACTAGCGCAAAACTGGCGCGAGGCACATTCGAAGTACCTTCTGGCACTGATTCCCAGAATCTGTGATACGGTGCTGTGGGATAAAGTTGGCCAAAGTGTGGCTGCAGAACAGCCGATTACGTAGTTGGTCACCATGCTCCGAATTATGTATTATAAAAGACGTGTTACTTCAGATACTTAGAATTGAACTAATTCTCTGCTATAGTTGATTACTTGTTTATTTGATACATAATCACTGGAGCTCATCAATATTATTGGAGACCTCGTTGAGCAGCTCCTGCGAATTTGCGGTGGCCGCCAGATGCAGACTGAATATCTTTATCCAGAACGCTTTTTCTCATCATCGAACTACTTTAGATAAGATCCGCTATATAGCGGATGACCTTTGTACACTGGTGTACCCGGCCAGCGAATAGCTCACCTGCCTTGAACCCACTGCAAGAGTGCCTGATAATCCATACAAAACAGAACATAGGATAGCAGCAGAAGGTAGGTCTTGTATCCTGATAAGTCGCCCTGCCTAATAATTCTACCTTGTTCGGCAACCGTGTCTAGGTCAAGCCGTCAGAGTATTCTTCATCTCTCAGATACCTTAGATCGAAGTAGCTAATGTAACCAGAGCTTTTAGAAGAGAGCAAAACTTGGAAAGGACCACTAAAATGTTCTATTACGGTGTCCAGTGTTTGAAGCAAAGTCGGGTCAACGCTGAACGGCATATAGGTCTGCGCCTCGCTATCAGGTTCTGAATATGCAAAATCAGCTCCCCACCACGGCGCCGCTTCTTGATTTAAATTGCCTTATTATTGTTTAAAGTGGGTTACGTAGCTTACAAGCCGCCAATAAATTAATATTCGGCCTGTGTAATAACGAAATAATCGGCTCATGCAGGGGTCAGCTCCTCGCCTCCTTGTCGAAACGCTGACTATTTCCAAATGTCACCTCGTCTTGGCTACTAAGATCGCTATCATAAGACCTCTTAGGCATTTTCAAGCGTACTCGAGGGTGCATTTTGGCAACCTTGATATTGCTCCGGAGGGTCTTTTCCTTGTTCCTTCCATCATCTGGATAACAATAGAATAACTAGCTCCTGCAGATGCTCCAAGGTGCTACGACCACAGCTTCAGCAACGCCAAGTTATAGTAATGTATTCTTAATTAAGATGAAAGAGACACATTCACAGCCACACTAAATATAGTCGGAGTACCACTAATTTCGCCAGTCTGCGTAAATCTGCCAGCTCAACCCAACACCAGTGGCGGTCGGACAAGAAGCCCATGGTAGACATTCTAAGATTCCGACCCTGGGAGTGCACCAGATAACTTATTTAGTGGACGGATTCGGCATATCAGAAGTATGTGGCCATTTTCGGAACAGATCAGCCAGATGATCGATCGGGGCAGTCATCAGTCCAATTGCGCTTTCGAAAGGAGGCTTGTCAGGAGCAGAAGGGTGGGCGCGCGACGGCACCAACATCTTGGTCCTGCCGAAGGACTTGGCCAGTTTTTCGCTCTCCTCAGTCGTCAGGGCGTCTTCCAGTTTTGGAAGATCCTGGCTCTCCTCTTCCTCAATGTGCTCCGATAGATCTTGCATCAAAGCTTTGACCGTAGGCTCGAACTCAGGGTCCGAAGGTTTCATGTTCTGAAATTTCTTCAGCTGTTCCTTGACCTATAATGCATTATTAGCTAGTTGCGAGAGGATATGATCAAAGCGTGATTCACTGATTGGTGCTCTTTTCGATCCTTGTCTGCCATATCAAGGCCACCAGGAAGTTTCTTCTCGAATTGGGGGCACACAACCAGCTCCTCGCCGAGCGAGTGGCGTGCCAGTACCCAGGTAAACTGGTTTTGCCATTGGATCTGCGACAGATCTGGGATCACATAATCTCGGATCTTATTAAATTTATTCTTTTTTATTATTGATTATTAAAATCTTTTTATATATATTGATATCTATAATATTAACAGCTTTTGATATTCTTATTTAACAAATTATATATTTAGTGAAGTAAAGAGATTTTTAAAATATTCTAACCAGCTTAATAACTAAAATTCATTTTAATTAATTTATTAAATTAACTAATTATATATTTTTACTATGTAAGCAGCGTGGCTATGTTTTATACTATAATATTAAATAAAATCTGTTTAATATTAACATTTTAAAAACTATTTTTAAGTTTAAAAAATTAGGTTAATTAATTAACATAATAAAATATAATCTATATAACTATTTTAGATCTAAAAATCCAAATATCTGGAAATTACTTATAAATAATTATATTATTTCTAACAAATCTGTTTTTTTTAATACTAAAAAATAAGTTTTACAAGCTTTTATAGTATAAGCTATAAAAAATAATAATTTATCTATTAAAATAAATATTTAATAGAATATTACTAAGACTAGAAAAAGAAATTATATCTTTTGATATATATAATATATAAAGTATAATATAATTCTAATTATAATATAATAAGATTGTTTAGATATACTTTACTACTTAATTTGTTTAATTAATTATTTTAAAAAGTATACTATACTTTCGAAAAGGCTTTTATAAAATCTAGTATAAAACAGCTAACAGTCAGATTAGATTAGATTAATTAGAATTTGTATATCTAACCGCTAGGTTATAATTAGATTAAAAGAAGCTTTTTAGGTAAGATAGAAATAAGTTAAAAAAGAAATATTATTCTTACTATGTATATTACTAAAAAAATAAAAAAAGACCTAGTAATATTAATAAAATTTAGTTCTTTATAAATTAGTTACTATTATAATATAAAATATAGAAAAAAAAATATAATGATAGTTTTATTTCGATTATATGATTTAACTATAATATATTATACTACTGAAATTATATATTTATTTTTAATTAGACTATTGAAAATAATTTTATAATTTTATAATCTTTAATCTATTTTTTATTTTTTTAATTCTAGTTTAAATAGTTTCTTAATTTTTGCTTTTTATTTAAAAGAGCTAAATTGTATATTATAAATTAAATTCTTCAATAAAATCTGTAATTTTTATACTTATCAGAAACTATTTAATTAAAATGTAAGGGCTGAGCCAGCCCTTCCAACCTTCGCGGTATCCGCGAAGGGAAATCTATATATATCAGGCCTTAGGGATTAGTTATATAATAACTAAGCAAGCAGACCGCGATCTTTTATCTAAAAATAATATTTTGCAAATTAAAAAAATTAGTAATATTATCTTAAAATAATATATTAGTACTTTTAGACTTATAAAAATTATTTATTTATTATATTATTTTATTTTTTTAGTTTTTATAATCTTATTATTTAATATCCTATAAAATAACCCGGTAAATAATAACTAAATATAATATATAAAGCTAAATTAGAGATAATTACTTTAATCTAATTATAAAAAACTATATATTAACTATAGAAAACAAATTATTTATACTAGAAAAAAAAATATAAATTTTAATCTAAGATTTTTATAAATATTTATATTTACTTAAATAGATTACTAAATTATAGAAACAGCTAGAAATTAGTATTATAAAAAAATATTTATATAAAGATTTAAAAAATTCTTATTCTAGTACCATAGAGATTAAAAAAACCAGTATATATATTAATCTATCTATAGATAAAAAATAATATAGTATTTATAATTATATTATCTATTATATATTTATTACCAGACAAAAATTAACTACAGAAATTAATAATTAAAATAAAAATCAGAAAATATATATTATAATAATCTATCTAGATTATATCTTAAATAATTTATAAAAAAATAAAACAGCCGGATTTTATTATAAAAAAAATAAATTAGTTTTTATAAGTTTTTTAAAATATAGCTAGAAGATCCTATAAATAAATAATAAAAAATCTAATTAAAAATATTTAAAACTAAGTTTTGTAAAAAAAAAAATAGAATTTATCTATTTCTAATAATAAAAAAAAATAAAAATTAAATTAAATTATAAAATATAAAATATTAATATTATATAATTATATTTATTTTTTATATCTTTTTTTTTTATAGTTTAAAAAAAGATCTATAAATAATAGATTTTTTTTATAACAGAATAAGATCTTATTATACTATTTATAAAACTATATTTAGTATTAAACTAGTAATATAAATAAATAAAAAATATAATATTTTATAAATAGACTTTAAAAAAAGTTGCAGGCCTATTATTCTTGTAAATAAGATTTAAAAACTAAAAATCTAAATTAATAGTTTTATAAAAAAAATTTAGAAGTTTAAATAATCTTTTTTAATACTATAAGCGCCTGTAGAGGTTTCTAAATTAAAAGTTTATTATAATTATAAAAAAGTAGATTATTAGATAAAAAATTACTAGTTGATTAAACTACTCGCAAGATAATTAATAAATAGAATTATAATATCTGTTTAAATTAAGTTAGAATTATAATCTATTCTAGTTTAAAACTAAAAAAATAACCGATTTTTTATAAAGAAAAAGAATATCTTATAGAAATTAAGATTATTATAAACAGCAGTATAGAAATAAATCTAATATTTATAATATTTATTAAATAAATAAAATAGCTAACTGTTTTAATAAAAATACTTATAGAAAAAATTAAATAAAAAAAATATAATTCAAAAAAACTATAATATTTACAGTATATCTAAAAAATATCTAGAAATACTATAAAAATTAAAAAAATCTTATAATTATAATACTAAAAATAAATAAAATAATTCTAAAAATATTTTAAATAAAATAATAAAAGCTTATTATAAAATTTAATAAATATTAGTTTTAGTTCTATAAATATTATATACTAAGAATACTATAGATTAAAATAAAAAAAATTATTATAAAAAATCTTACAAAAATAAATTTGTACTTAATAATAATATAAAAAATATATAAAATAGTTATTAACTAAAAAATATTAATATAATACTGTAAATATAAAATAGTATTTATAGAAAAAAAAAACTATAAACTTATTTATATAAAAATTAAAAATTAATCTAAAAATTAATTTCTATAAGAATTTTCGGCTAAAACCGAAGTAAGTATATAAAATATTATCTGTAAAAAAAAAAATTTTATAAAACTATTTATAAAAAATACTTATAAAAAAATAAATCTAGTATTTTAAATTATTAATAAATATACCGGTTCTATTTATAGATAAGAAAAATAAAAGTTTATAAATATATATAAATTATTATAAATTAAATAAATAAATAATAAAAAATATTTATTTATTATTATAAATTAATAAATATATAAACTAGTTTATAAAAATCTTCTAATTTATATAGTTAAACCTATACAAAATCTATTATAAAATTAGAATTATAAGAAAATATAAATAAAAAATAGTATTTTAAATAAAGTATAAACTATTTAAATATTTAATTATACTATTTAAGCTAACTAATATATTTATAAAATTTTAAAGTTTTATAAACTTTTTATTTATAAAATATCTGAATAACTTTATAATTATTTATTTAAATAATATTATAATATACTTGCGGAACTTAAAAATATATAAAGTATAGATTTATAAAGTACTAAAAATATTATAAAATATAGAATTATATATAAAACTTAGTAAGTATTATTTTATAATAATAAAAATTAATTTTTTAAAGTTTCTAATCAGCTATAAAAATATTTATATAAAATTAAGATATATTATAACTATTTATAATTAGTTTAAACCGCAGAATATAAAAAATATACTAAAATTTATAAAATTTATAAATTAGTATAAATATTTTATTAAAAAATACTTATAAATTATAGTACTAATTATAGACTTTATTAAAATATCTTATAAAAAAAATAAAAAAAAATTAAATATAATTTTTTAATATTAAAAGCCCGCGAGAGCTTTTAAAAACTAAAAAATATATTTATAAAAAATATAATTATAGTATATTTTAAAAAAAAAAAATTTATAAATTAAAATAAATATCTTAACTTTTATAATTAGTAGAATACTATTATAAAAAAACTAAAAAAACCAGTAAAAACTAATAATATTTCACTTATAAAAAATAATTCTTATAGAGTAGAACTATAATATTTATAATTAAAAACTTCTTATAATTATAGAATTATTTAAAAAATAGTAATACTAACTTAAAAATATAGAATATTTAATAAAAATAATTACTAATTATAAAAGTCTTAAATACTTTATAACTAATAAAAAATTATTATAAAAATAGATTAAATAGATATAATATCTTATAATATTTAAATTCTTTTTAATATATAAACCGGATTTATAAAATCCAGCAGATATTTTATTATAATAATCTAACTATAAGAAAAAGACTATAAAAAAACTATAAAAAACTTAAAAAAATAATATTATAATAGTTAAATAATTTTTTAAATCTAGAAAAAACTATAGTTATTCTTATAAAAATTAGAATACTATTAATAAAAAATATTATAGAAGATCTAAACTAGCTAAAATCTTATATAAATATAGTTAAAATAATTATAAAAAAAATATATACTATAAAAATTTATTTACTAATTTTATATAAAAAATTATCTTAATTATTACAGAAGAATAATCTCGCAAAAAAAATATTTTAAATAAAATAGAAAAAAAACTGCAGAAATAGTTTTTTTTATAAAAAAAAATACCTGCAGAAAAAGAATTATTTATAATAAAATATTAATTAAAAACTACTTTATTTTATAAAAAAGTTATATATTCCGAATAATTACCAGCTAAAACTAAAGATTCTTATAAAATTATATAATAATTTTATTATAAAATATTTTATAAGAATAAAAACCCAAGAATTAGTTTTATAAAAATTTTAGTAACTAAAACTAATTAAATTTATATAAAACTATTACTATATATATAAAATATATTAAAATAAATAAATAATTTATAAAAAATAATAAAAATTATTAAAATTATTACTATTTATTATAAAACTCTAAAAAGAAGTAACTATAAATTTTATTATAGATTTATTTATAAATATCTATAAAAATAAAAACTTATAAAAAATTTATAATAATATTATAATTATAATAAATCGGTTTAGTAAAATAACTTATTTTATTTTTATTTATAAAATACTATTAGAAAAAAAACTTGTAATAATCTTTTTTAAAAAAGTTTTTTGGTTGTATAAAATATCCGGAAAAATAATTATAAATTATAAATTAATTTTTATAAAAAGCTTCTAATTAGATTTTATTTATATTTTTATAATAAAATAAAACTTAAGTATAGTTTATTATTTATAAATAAATAATTAAATAGAAAAAATAAATAATATATTAAAATAATATCTATAAAATTATATTAACTTTAAATAAAATAATTAGATAAAAATACTACTACTTATAAAATTTATTTATAATAATTTTTTATAAATATTAACTAAATATTCTTTATTTTTTATAATAATTATATAATATTTACAAATAATAGTACTAGATTTACAAATACTAAATAATTCTATAAAAGAATTAGAATAATATTTTTAAAAAATTAAAAAAGTAAAAACAAGATAATTATAAATCTTAAGCTGGCTTATAAATATTAAAAAAACTTCTATAATAAAAGCTATAAAACTATTATTTTTATAATAAACTAAAAAATTTAGCTATCCGCAAAAAACTTACTGTAAAAAAAACTAAATAAGAGATTAGATTAGTACTACTGCAGATTATTTTATATAATTAAAAAAATAAATAAATAAGTCTACAGATTTAAGTTATTTATAGATTTTTAGATTTATAATATTTTCTATATATTCTTATTTTATAAATATTATATAATAGAAAAAATAGACTTACAAAAACATTTCTTATAAAAAAATAAGAATCTAAATAATTATAAATACTATCTAAAAATACTGCTAGATTTATAATACTATAAAAAAACTACTAAAATTCTAGTTAAATAAAAAGAATATTATAATAAAAAAAATATTTAAAAATCTATTATAAATTTATATTATTTATAAATTTATAAGAAATTTGTCTTGCAGAGATATAAAAAACTTAATTAAAAAACTAAAAAAAAATTAGATTAAATATAAACTATAAATTATTTATAATTATATATTTTATAACTCTAATATAAATTATAATATATATTTATAATATATAATAACCGCAATATATAAAAATATAATTTTATTTTATAAAAAAATAATATTTATTATTTATATATAAATAATTATTATACTACTAGTTAATTTTTTTATTAATATAATTATAAAAAACTCTTTCGAAAAAAAAATTATAATAATATTTATATATCTAGTCGAACAGCGGCTGCCGGCTAGTTTATAATATAAAAATATTTTTATAAAATTAGATTTAAATAGCTAGTTATTTTAAATCTAATTATCTAATATATAATATAAATTGTATAATAAATTCGCAGATTTAAACCTACTTATAGTTATATAAAAACTATAATTTTATTTAAAAAAAAATCTAATATTATAGTAGATACTGCTGTATTATAATTTAAAAATTAAATTATAATAAATAATTTAATAAATTATAAAATATTTTATTTATTATTATTAATCTGTTTATAGAATATAGATTAATTCTAAATAGCTTTAAATATATTTATTAAAAATAAAAGAAATTTAGAAATTATAAAAATAAAAATTATAAAAATTATAATAATATTAATTATAATTAACTATTAAATCCGTCTTCTATAAATATAAATAATAATATAAAAAAAAAATAATAATAGTAGTAGATATACTTATAATAATAATAGCAGCAGTAGTAATAGATATATTTATAATAATAATAATAATAGATTTAATAATAATAATAATAGTAAAAATATTTTTTTTATAATAAAAAAAATAATAAAATATACTATAAATAGCTAGTTAAATCCGAATCTATTCTATAAATAATTTATGCGGGGAAAAGCAGAATAAAATAAATTAATAGAACCCGTAGATATAAAGTTTAAACAGTAAACTATAAAAAAAATTAATTAGATTTTTATAAAAAAAAATAAAACTAAATTTTTATAAGAATTAAATCTGTAAGAAAAACTAATAAAATATCTAAAAATTACTATAAAAAAAAGTTAATAAATACTAGTTTATAGTAGTATTTAAAAAAATATTATATAAAAAACTTATTGTAAGAAAAACAGAAAAAAAAAATATTATAAAAAAAAAAAAACTAAAGGTTTAAAAAAAAAGATCTTTTTATATAAAAAAAATCTTATTTTTATAAGAATAGCTTTACTAATCTTAATTATAAAATATTTTAGATAACTTAAATAAATAAATTAAAAAAAATTAATATTATTTATTATTTTAACTATAGAAGAGCTGCTTATATTTATTAAAAAAACTATTTATATTTACTAAAAAAAATTTTTTATTATTATAGGAAAATATTTAAGTAACCGGTAAAAAAACTATTTAAATTTTACTATAAAAAACAGTCTAATAAATAATAGATTATATACTAAAATCAACTATTATAAGAATATTAGATAGATAATATAATATTCCTATTATTAGAATAAAAATAATAAAAATTATTTTTTTTATTATTCTAATTTTTTATAAAATAGTTTATAGAAAAAAAATTTTAATAGTATTATTATAAAAAATAATCTACTCTCTGCAAAAAAAAAAGTAGTTATAAAAACTAAATTAGTTCTTTTAATTTTTATAATATCTGTAAAAAAAAATCTATATATATCAGGCCTTAGATATTAATTATATAATAACTAAGCAAGCAGACTATAATCTCTTATCTAAAAACAGCATCTTACAAATTAGAAAGATTAGCAATAATATCTTAAGATAATATATTAGTATTCTTAGACTTATAAGAATTATTTGTTTATCACACTATTTCACCCTCTTAGTCCTTATATAAAAATTAGATATTACAATATTAAATTTTGGAAGATCTTTATACAAGATTTTTATAAAATTCTTTTATATTTTGATTTATTCTATTTAATTAAGCTTTACTTGGAAAATACTTTTTATACTTTTAGACTGTAGATATAATTCTTTATTTATAAAACAACTAGATTTAAAAAGTACTATAAATATTGTTTTAGTAATATATAAAAACATAATAAAAAATATTTATATAAAAATATATTTAAAACTAAAATAATATTATTTTTATAAAATCTTTTCATTTTTATTTTTTTATATTTACGATTTATTATTTACGATTTATGGAGTAGTCTTAGAATTTTAAATTAACTATAAGTACTTAGTTTATTCTTAAAAAATAATATTAAGTTTTTTTTTTATTTTTCAGATTTTTATAAACTATAATAATTTTTAAATTTAAATACGTCTTTTAAGCCAGCTTTTTATTTTTTGAAATCTTAAGATTATTTATATTACAAAAAATTAAGAAATTATTTATATTTATTTTCTTCTAAACAACTTTCTTATTTTCTAGAATTAAAAGTAAAAAATAATGTTTTTACAGCTTATATACTTAGAAACTATTATTTATTTTTAATCAAGAAAAGTTATCATTAGTATATAACAAATTTGAAAAAATATATTATTTTAACAAAATCTATTATATTTATTATAAACTATATCTGTATATTTTATAATATCTAAAACTAGAGTAGCTAACAGCCAGATCAGATTAGATTAATTAAAATTTTTATACTTAACTGCTAGATTATAATTAGTATTATTTATTTATTTTTAATTAAACCATTAAAAATAATTATGCAGATTTTAGTCTATTTTTTATTTTTTGATTTTAGCTTAGATGGTTTATTAATTCTTTTTTATATTTAAAAGACCTGAATTATATATTATAAATTAAATTTTTAAATAAAATCTATATTATATTGTATATTTATTTTTTTTAGTTATAATATTTACCAGAAATTATCTAATCAAATGTTATGGTGCAGACCTAGTAGACCTGTTCTACCTATTCTATCTGTTCTATCTGTTTAATCTATTTAATCTATACAATTCTAATAAGTCTAATAATTCTAATAATCTAACTGCTTATTCTAACTGCTTTATATATAATTTATAATTTTTTAATTATTTATTTATTTCTGATTTTATTTATAGCTCAGAGAGCTATATATAATCTATAAATCTAAAAATAACTTAATCTAGTAGCTAGTAAAAAATCTAAAAAACTAATTATAAAGAATTATTTAGTTAGAGCTGTTATTTTTACTATCTAACTATATTTAAAAATTAGACATTAGTCTATTTTTTAATATTATATAATATTTATTTTTAGAAATAGTAGTTTTAATAAAATATTAGTTATCCCGCAATCTCCAGCTATGCCGAATAATCTAGAAGAATTTATTTAATATATTAATAAATATTTTAAAAAATAGTATTATTATTATAACTAAGTCTATACCTGTACTATAAAAACTTAAAATAAATTAATTATCTAAAAAATATTTTTAGTCTTTTAAATTAAATAATTCTAGTAGAAAAAGATATTTATAATTTAAAAACTTATTAATATTACTACCGCCCGCTAAATAGCCTTTAAAAAAAATTAAATTTTAAATAAATATATTAAAGCTATTTAGATTACTATTTTTATAATAAATATTTTTATATATATTTTAAAATTTATATTTATTACTAAGAATACTACAGCTGTTCTAATAATAATAATTATATTAATTAATTCTAAATCTTCTGTTTTTATTTTTTTTTAAATATTTATCTAATTTTAATAAGTTTAAAAATAATTATTCTGATTTCCGCTGCTTTATCAACCAGATTTTAAAAAAAATAATATTAATATATTATATTTATTATTTATAAGACCTATATTATTAACTGTGTAAGGGCTGGACCAGCCCTTCCAATCTTTGCGGATACCGCAAAGGGAAAGCTATATATATATAGTCTTAGACATTGGTTATATAATAACTAAGTAAGCTGATTATAATCTTTTAATTAAAAATAGTATCTCGCGATTTAAAAAAATTAGTAATAATATTTTAAAATAATATATTAGTATTTTTAAATTTATAAAAATTATTTATTTTTTATACTATTTTATTTTTAGCTTTTATAATCTTATTATTTATATCCTGCGAAATAGCTTGTTAAATAATAACTAAATATAATATATAAAATTAAACTAAAAATAACTCTTTTAATCTGATTATAGAAAACTATATATTAACTATAAAAAAAAATTCTATATAATAAAAAAAAAAGTATAAATTTTTATTTATAAACTTTATAAACAACTATAATTATTTAAACAGATTATAAATATTTAAAATAAATTAAAAATTAGTATTATAAAAAAATAATTATATAAAAATTTAAAAAATTCTAATTTTAATACCGCGGAGACTAAAAAAACCAGTATATATATTAATCTATTTGTAGATAAGAAATAATATAATATCTATAATTATATTATCTATTATATATTTATTATTAGATAGAAATTAACTATAAAAATTAATAACTAGAATAAAAATTAGAAAATATATATTATAGTAGTTTATCTAAACTATATTCTAAATAATTTATAAAAAAATAAGATAGTTAAATCTTATTATAAAAAAAGATAAACTGGTTTTTATAAGTTTTTTAAAATATAGTTAGAAAATCCTATAAATAAATAGTAAGAGGTCTAGTTAAAAATATTTAAAACTAAATTTTATAAAAAAAAACTAAAGTTTGCTTATTTTTAGTAATAAAAAAAATAAAAACTAAATTAAATTATAAAATATAAAATATTAATATTATATAATTTTATTTATTTTTTATATTATTTTCTTCTATAGTTTAGAAAAAGGTTTGTAAATAATAGATTTTTTTTATAATAAAATAAAATCTTATTATACTACTCGCGAGATTATACCTAGTATTAAGCTAGTAATATAAATAAGTAAAAAATATAATATTTTATAAATAGATTTTAAAAAAAAGTTACAGGCCTACTATTTTTATAAATAAAATCTAAAAATTAGAAATTCAAATTAATAGTTCTATAAAAAGAATTTAAAAACTAAAATAAACTTTTTTAATAATATAAATATCTGTAAAGATCTTTAGATTAAAAATTTATTATAATTATAAAAAAATAGATTATTAGATAAAAAACTATCGATTAACTAAATTATTTATAAAATAATTAGTAAATAAAATTATAGTATCTGCTTTAAACTAAATCGGAATTATAATCTATTCTAATTTAAAACTAAAAAAATAACTAATTTTTTATAAAAAAAAATATTTTATAAAGATTAAGATTATTATAAATAGTAGTATAAAAGTAAATCTAGTACTTATAATATTTACTAAATAAATAAAATAATTAACTATTTTAGTAAAAATATTTATAAAAAAGATTAGATAAAGAAATATATAGTTAGAAAAAACTATAATATTTATAGTATATTTAAAAAATATTTAAAAATACTATAAGAACTAGACAGGTCTCGTAATTATAATACTAAAAATAAATAAAATAATTTTAAAAATATTTTAAATAAAATAGTAAAAATCTATTATAAAATTTAATAAATATTAATTTTAATTTTATAAATACTATATACTAAAAGTACTATAAGTTGTAGTAGAAAAGATTATTATAAAAAAACTTATAAAAGTAAATTCTTATTTAATAATAATAAAAAAAATATATAAAATAACTACTAATTAAGAAATACTAGTATAATATTATAAATATAAAATAATATTTATAAAAAAGAAAGCTACAAGCTTATTTATATAAAGATTAAAAATTAATTTAAAAATTAATTTTTATAAAAATTTTCGGTTAAAATTAAAATAAATATATAAAACATCACCTACAGAGAAAAAAATCTTATAAAATTATTTATAAAAAATACTTATAAAAGAATAAATCTAGTATTCTAAATTACTAGTAGATATATCAGTTTTATTTATAAATAAAAAAGATAAAAGTTTATAAGTATATATAAACTATTATAAATTAAATAAATAAATAGTAAAAAATATCTATCTACTATTATAAATTAATAAGTATATTAATTAACTTATAAAAATTTTTTAATTTATATAATTAGATCTATACAAGATTTATTATAAAATTAGAATTATAAAAAAATATAAATAAAAAATAATATTCTAAATAAAATATAAATTATTTAAGTATTTGGTTATACTATTTAAGCTAATAAATATATTTATAGAATTTTAAAATTTTATAAATTCTCTATTTATAGAATATTTAGATAATTTTATAATTATTTATTTAAATAATATTATAATATACTTATATAATCTAAAAATATATAAAATACAGATCTATAAAATACTAAGAATATTATAAAATATAAGATTATATATAAAACTTAGTAAATACTATTTTATAGTAATAAAAATTAACTTTTTAGAATTTTTAATTAGCTGTAAAAATATATATATAGAACTAGAATATATTATAATAATTTATAATTAGTCTAAGCTATAGAATATAAAGAATATACTAAAATTTATTAAATTTATAAATTAATATAAATAATTTATTAAAAAATACTTGTAAATTATAATATTAATTATAGATCTGATTAAAATACTTCGCAAGAGAAAAAAAAGAAAAACTAAATATAGTTTTTTAATATTAAAAATCCGCGAGAATTTTCAGAAGCTAAAAAATATATTTATAAAAAATATAGTTATAATATATTTTAAAAAAAAAAATTTTTATAAATTAAAACCGATATATCGGTTTTTATAATTAATAGAATACTGTTATAAAAAGATTAAAAAAACCAGTAAAAACTAATAATATTTTATTTATAAAAAATAATTTCTGCGGAATAGAATTATAATATTTATAATTAAAAACTTTATATAATTATAGAATTATTTAAAAAATAATAATATTAGCTTAAAAGTATAGAATATTTAGTAAAAATAGTTATTAATTATAAGAATCTTCGATATTTTATAATTAATAAAAAATTATTATAAAAATAGATTAAATAGATATAATATCTTATAATATTTAAATTCTTTTTAATATATAAATCAGAATTGTAGAATCCAGCAGATGCTTTATTATAATAATCTAACTATAAAAAAAAATTATAAAAAAAAACTGTAAAAAATTTAAAAAAATAATACTACAGCAGCTGAATAATTTTTTAGATTTAGAAAAAAATATAATTATTTTTACAAAAATTAGAATACT
The DNA here is from genome assembly GCF_003184825.1 of Aspergillus fijiensis CBS 313.89. Taxonomy (NCBI): domain Eukaryota; kingdom Fungi; phylum Ascomycota; class Eurotiomycetes; order Eurotiales; family Aspergillaceae; genus Aspergillus; species Aspergillus fijiensis. The sequence continues at coordinate 2,780 of NW_024469095.1, read as the reverse complement.
ACTGGTAAAAAATACCGCGAAAAATTTAGATTAACTGGAATCTTATATAAAAATAGTAAAAACAATTATAAAAAAAAATATATATTATAAAGATTTATCTACTAATCTTATATAAAAACTACTCCAGCTATTATAGAAGAATAATTTTATAAAAAAAATATTTAAAATAAAATAAAAAAAAAACTATAGAAACAGCTTTTTTTATAGAAAGAAATATTTACAGAAAAAGAATTATTTATAATAAAATATTAGTTAGAAACTATTTTATTTTATAAAAAAATTATATATTTCGAATAACTACTAGCTAAAATTAAAAATCCTTGTAAAATTATATAATAATTTTATTATAGAATATTTTATAAGAGTAAAAATCTAAGAACTAATTTTATAAAAATTTTAGTAGCCGGAACTAGCTAAATTTATATAAGACTATTACTATATATATAAAGTATATTAAAGTAAATAGATAATTTATAAAAAATAATAAGATTTATTAAAATTACTATTATTTATTATAAGATTTTAAAAAAAAGTAACTATAAACTTTATTACAAATCTATTTATAAATATTTATAAAGATAAGAATTTATAAAAGATTTATAATAATATTATAATTATACTAGATTAGTTTAGTAAAATAGCTTACTTTATTTTTATTTATAAAATATTATTAGAAAAAAAGCTTATAATAATTTTTTTTAAGAAAATTTTCCGATTATATAAAATATTTAGTAAAGTAATTATAGATTGTAAATTAGTTTTTATAAAAAGTTTTTAGTCGGATTTTATTTATATTTTTATAATTAAATAAGATTTAAATACAGTCTACTATTTATAAATAAATAATTAAATAGAGAGAATAAATAATATATTAGAATAATATCTATAAAACTATATTAACTTTAAGTAAGATAATTAAATAAAGATATTATTATTTATAGAATTTATTTATAATAATTTACTATAAATATTAACTAAATACTTTTTATTTTTTATAATAATTATATAATATCTGTAAATAATAGTACTAGACTTGTAAGTATTAAAAAATTTTATAAAAAAACTAGAATAATATCTTTAAAAAATTAAAAAAATAAGAAAAAAAATAGTTATAAATTTTAAACTTATTTATAAGTACTAGAAGAATTTTTATAATAAAAATTATAAAACTACTATTTTTATAATAAGTCAGAAGATTTAGTTATCTATAAAAAACTTACTATAAAAAAGATTAAATAAGAAATTAGATTAATATTATTATAAACTATTTTATATAATTAAAAAAATAAATAAACAAGTTTATAAACTAAAACTATTTATAGATTTTTAGATTTATAATATTTTTTATATATTTCTACTCCGCGAGTATTATATAATAAAAAAAATAAACTTATAAAAATATTTTTTATAAAAAAATAAGAATTTAGATAACTATAAGTATTATCTAAAAATACTACAAGATTTATAATACTATAAAAAAACTATTAAAATACTAGTTAAATAAAAAGAATATTATAATAAAAAAAATATTTAAAAATCTACTATAAACTTATATTATTTATAAATTTATAAGAAATTTATCTCGCGGAAGTATAAAAAACTTAATTAAAAACTAAAAAAAAATTAGATTAAATATAAACTATAAATTATTTATAATTATATACTTTATAATTCTAATATAAATTATAGTATATATTTATAATATACAGCAGCTAGAGTATATTAAAATATAGTTTTATTTTATAAAAAAATAATACTTACTATTTATATATAAATAGTTATTATATTATTAGCTAATTTTTTTATTAATATAATTATAAAAAATTTTTTTAGAAAAAAAATTATAATAATATTTATATATTTAATTAAACAACAGCTGCCAGCTAGTCTATAATATAAGAATATTTTTATAAAACTAAATCCGAATAACTAGCTGTTTTAGATCTAATTATTTAATATATAATATAAGCTGTATAATAGATTCGCGGATTTAAGTCTGTTTATAATTAAATAAAAATTATAATTCTGTTTAAAAAAAAAAATCTAATATTATAATAGATATTATTATATTATAATCTGAAAACCAGACTGTAGTAGATAGCTTAATAAATTATAAAATATTTTATTTATTATTATTAATTTATTTATAAAATATAGATTAGTTTTAAATAGTTCTAGATATATCTGTTAAAAATAAAAAAAATCTAGAAATTATAAAAGCAGAAGCTATAAAAGCTATAATAATATTAATTATAATTAACTACTAAATCTATACCCCGCGGATATAAATAATAATATAAAAAGAAAGAATAATAATAATAATAACAGTAAATATAATAGAAATAGATATAATAATAATAAATATAATAAAAGTAGATATATTTATAATAATAATAGTAGTAGGTCTAATAGCAGCAGTAATAATAAAAATATTTTTTTTTATAATAAAAGAAAATAATAAAAAATATTATAAATAATTAATTAAATCCGAACCTATTCTACAGATAATTTATATAAAGAAAGATAGAATAGAATAAACTAATAAAATCTGTAGATATAGAATTTAAATAATAGACTATAAAAAAAAATTAGTTAGGTTTTTATAAAAAAAAAAATAGAACTAAGTTCTTATAAGAATCAAGCTGTAAAAAAAACTAATAAAATATATTAATAACTGCTGTAAAAAAAAGAATTAATAAATACTAATTTATAATAATATTTAAAAAAAATATTATATAAAAAACTTACTAAGAAAAAGAAAGAAAAAAAAAAAAAAAAAA
>NW_024469094.1:0-51749 GCF_003184825.1 Aspergillus fijiensis CBS 313.89 | reverse complement strand
CATCCAACCACTCACTTATCTTGACCTGGGGGAGTTCAGCTAGCAGCTGAGCGAGTCTACATGGTCTTCCTGTAGTTCTCCCTGGAATTAGAGGCCGTGTGAGGGTGGGTTCGCCCTCGTCCGACTCTCTGCAAGCATGCTGGATGAATGGCGGCTGGGGTTGTTTGAGTTAATCTGGAGATGTATATCTCCTGGGCTTTGTTATTATGCCGCTCATATAACCCAAGAGAGAGCGCTGACCCGAGAGACGAAGGAGAGATATCCTCGCCGCCTTAAGCTTATGGTGTTTCGTTTACTCTTTTTCTGTGCTGCATAGATATGCGGCTCCAGTGCGTTTCTGCCAGCACAGCTGATAGCCTAAGAAGCATGAGCAGGCTAACACAGTCCCCATGTGTTGCCCGTAACGTACCGAGCGTGGCCGGTCACAGGATAGAGTCAGGTTGTTGACTTTTCTGTGGTTTGTTGAGCTTCTAAGGCTCTTTGGAGACAGTATGCAGTGGTTCAGCACGGGTCTGGGCCAATGAAGATCCGATGCTCCTTTTGTCAGTCGAATTGTAGAGGACTTGGAAGCCCTGCAAGAGAACCAAGAGCGAGTGAGGCGGGTATGAAGGGCAGAAGGCAAAGCCGGGTGCTCACGCGGTAGAGGTAGACAGTGCTCTTGTTTAAATAGAAAGAGACATAGGAAACAGCAGAGGAGTAGGAAAAGGAAGAAGCTATCAACGGTGAAGAGAACCATTGAGCCCGATTAAAGAATGTCGAGCATTTGACAAGACTCACGATACAAATGTGCGGTTAAACCTTGTTCCTCTCAGAATATATAGTGGGTCTTCGAGCATGTTCAATTGCCTACTTGGCATGGATGGATGGGTCGAGGCATGCAAAGCATCAGGCATAGAAGGGAGCCAGTGTAACCACTACGCTATGGTCTATAGACAGCGGCAGCGGCCGTGGTTGATGCAATAATAAGGAGTTCATGTAGGGGAACCATGGAGACCATGTAACTGCAAGCACATGGTAACCCGTTCAATTGCTGCGTTGGGTGACACAACCTTATGAGTAGTAATCTTCAAAGGCTTCGATACATGTACAAGGTGGTTCGGCTTTCGCTCTGGCCGCCATTGATGGCCGCGGTCAAATCATACTTGAAGCTTATAAAATCACTCCTTCATGAATATTCCTTAGCAGGAATGTGGCGAAAGTGGTAATAAGTGCTTCTTCGTTATGGCTGCAAGTTCAATATATGCTCCACGTAATCAGTATAGTTCAGACTGCGAGCGGGCAAATATCCTTGACGCGCAAGGCAATTTCTACGAAGTGAGAGCTGATAAACATCTCTTGAGATCTCAGTACAGATTGAAATTTGGGCAGGCAAGTCTGCAGATCGATCAGGTTACATTCTGTAGGTTAGTTACCTATCATGTGGAGGAAGTCATGAAGTGTACACGAGTACTGATCTCTGGGCTGCTGTACAGTCACCTGGAGTCCAGGTTGATGAGAAATGTATGAAGCAACCCGTGGATCATGCACCAATGAGTCAGGTAGAGTAGTCAGCTCATGGTTGCATACTCCATACGGAGTAGATTGTCAAGTCATGAAACATCGAAGAATCCAATTGACTTGTCATAAGTTCTAGCGCACCGATCACAACCAGTAGCGATAATCCTCGATGATATGTTCTCAAACCAGCTGGGGGTGATGTATAAATTTTCCGGCGTCGGGCAAGTCGGGGCTTGACTCGAACGTCAAAGTGGAGCACATGTCAGGCATTGGTACTTTTAAAGCAAGGCGACGAAAATCGACTGAACCTTGCTTGGACTGCATGCAGATGTCCCTGGTCTTCGGAGCTGTAGTTAACTTGCTCCGGCTGACGGACAAAAGCGAAGAATCAATCCCAACAACGACTCGAGCGAGAAAGAAAGATCAGATTCACAAAGACTGCACCTCCCGGTAAATCTGGCTGAGACTGACCGGATCGGCTGGAGATCAGCGATTTTTTATACTTTGTAAATATAGAGAGTTAACGGTCAGCCACATTCAGCCGACTAACCTTGGTTCCAGGTTCCGGAAGCGGCAGAAATGGGCTGTCAGCGCGACTTTTTTTTTCTCCACAGTCTTGAGGCAGCCATTCATGGCACTTAACGGCTCTAAGCTTGATCATGGATCATTTCTTAGTCTACCACCGAGTCCCGACTGAGCATTATTGAACATCCCTGGCGTGCAGCAGCAGCAGCAGCACTGTTGTGGAGCGGGACGCCCTGCCCCCCCTTTTTTCCACCGGCTTCTGCTTTCCTCCACCTCCCCAAGTGTAATAAATGATAGGCTCATAAATTTGCCTGATAATCGTTTTTAATATTTGCTTTTTTGGGGCAATGAACACTCATCAGATCATGATTCTTCCGACTGCTGGTGCAAAGAACTTGCGATCACTGCCCTACTACGGATACAGTATGATGGGAGGATGACCAAGGTCATCCCTAATCCACTTCGCTTGGCCCACTCTCTCTCCTCTCGCAGTTCTTTGTTAGTCTTGCCCTGACTCTGTTTCTTTTTTTACCTTTTGACTCGTGCCGTGTGCATCCCTGCCCCTTTTGCGATGCGATCTTTCCTCGCTCAAGTGGAGGACAAAAGAGAAGAATAAGTGGAATCTACGATTCGCGTGCGGAACTGCAGGTCAGATCTATCATCCACACATTCCCTTGGAAGGTTGTGATGGATCGACTTGAATGCCTCGTATCGGGGGTTTTTGGTATTCCTCATGCACGATGTTCGATCAGTGTCAGATTTGCTTCCTGCCCGGGTCTTGGTCCTGTTGTCTTTCCAACAACATCTCAGCTGAGTCGAGTGGATAGGTCGGGGCTCGGGAGTAGAAAATGCTGCAAGTGGGTTTCCCAGGAAATCTGGCTAGACGAGATGGATTCCAATCAATCTCCGCCGCCCGCCGGAGACCTGGGCTCCAGGCTGGGGACTAGAATTTGCTCTTCAGGAACGGAATGACGGGTTGAAAATGACCTGACAACCCTGATCAAGAAGGACTCGTCAACGGATCCCCTATAAGTTAAATTCTCCATCCATTAGTCAACAAGTTGACAGAGGTGGTTAGTTAGTTAGAGGTAGTAGTCATTAAGCGATAGTGGTCTCAACTAGGAAATTCTCAGTGGATGCGTGTAAAGTTGTCTATCCCACGATCCGTTAGGTCGATCGGCCTATCTGATCAACCTTGGTGTGGTTCTTGCTAAAAAGGAGATGACGATGGGGGGGGGGAGGAGATAGCGAAGGAGGCCGGCCGGCTTTGGCTCCGGTGGAGGACAAAGCAAGCAAGTAAGTAAGCAAGCAAGTAAGCAAGATGGAAAAACAAGGTACTCCGTAGGTAGCGATGTGGAAATTGGCAATTGGCAGTATGGAAGTGAGCAATTGGTGGTAGGTTTAGGTAAGGACATATGATGTCTTGACTCCGCAGAAGACCACGTTGCCCGTGTGTCGGGAATCCATGGTTCTTCTCACCTTGTTGTGCCTTGCCCCAAAAATCTGCTTTGGGTGGTGGTTTGGTGGTGATTTGAGTGGTTTTGGGTGGTTCTGGGTTCCGCCCTGCTGGAACCGGAACCTGACTGGGGCCTAAGGCCAGTGACTGATGGGCTTTTCCCTCCCCTAACTTAACTGTTCTCCACACTACCGCCGCCGCCGCCTCCACCATTCATCCATCCGTTCATCCATCCATCCATCCAATTTATCCATCCATCATCTTTCTTTTATTTACCATCTCCGTCCATAAGCAGCCCGTGTGCGCTCCAACCTTGAACGTATATCCCTTCCTCTTCTTACATTCTTACACCATCCTCGGTCAGTTGTTAATTATTGCCGTGGCCATTATTACTACTACTACTATTATTACTACTATCATTATTGTCGTTTTTCTTCTTTTGGCGTTTCATCTTTTCTTTTCGTTTGTTGGTAGCCTCAACCATCATTTTATTCCCTCCCCTGATATTCTGACATTCGCTTCTGCTTCTGCTTTCTCAGGCACGGTCTTGTGTTCTATTATTATCTACCAGGACCCCCGGTTACGTACATACAGTAATCGCCCCGGACGTGCTACTAGGTTGTTTCCCCTTCCATCTCAGTGCCGAACCTGCTCCGACTGTCGCGCTTCTCGTGCTACTGCAGACAGAATTCGCCAATGTTCGGCCTCCGTCTTCGCTGCGTCCGATAAACGACCCCTCTCGTGAACGCTTCCTGGTCATGTCGTTTCGCAGGCACCTATTGCGATCCCAACGTGGACTGTCCCTGTATTCTCGTTCCTGCTAGGTCGCCGCTCCAAGCCCTGGCGACTTTTCACCAATTCGGTGGAACAACAGCTTTTCTCGTCTGATACAGGTCCTCCACCACACGTCTACGATTGGAGGGTGCTTTTGCTATGGCGTCTAGTTCAAGCGAGGCTGCAGGAACCCCGGGTCAGCTGCAGACAAGCATCTGTCCGACGTGGGTCGAACCGGGGCTTCAGGAAACCGCATATGGAGATGCAGATACCCGATATACGACATCCGATCTTCGACGCGCCCACACTGTAACACATGGCACGAACACCATGGACAAACATACCGCGAACGCCAAAACAACTCGGGAGCAGATAGCGACCTCCTTTCTGCGCGTGAAAGATAGTCATGAGCTCCTGCGGAAGCGCTCCTTCAAGCGGGCTAATCCCTCTAAGGCTGCCGGCGACTCCCTACCAGCATCCAGGGAGCCCAATCATTTCACAGTGGGTAATGTTGGCCAAAATGGGACCATTTTTCTCAGGTAATGTTTGTCCGTGGCTGGCCGAATTCGGTCATGCTGATCTCATGGGCAAGGAGCTAACCCTTCCAACCCGTTACCTCACAGGCCGATTCACAACCCATCGATCAAAGAACCCTTCCAGGCGCCTTCCGCCCCTTCTCTGAATAAATCTCGCCAGGAGCATCATTTACAGCCGCACGCACATACTGGACGCGGTGGGACCGAGCCCTCTAGGTGGTCGAATTCACAGCTCTCGGAATTTCGCCCAGATCTCATTCCAGAAGAAGACCCCGAGGATGACGAGTCGGTCGACACAGAATCAGCGCACTCCCAACGCCATCATCCTCTCCACCCTCGGCCTCGTAAAGCGCATTCATTCTCCACTGTCTCCGAGCAATGGTCCGAGCTACGTGCAGGTCGCCCGGGAGAGCTTCAGATATTCATCGATCAAGCAGCCGACAGACCTAAAACTGCTGATGAACCGCTACGACGCCCATCGGAGAGCGCCCTGATTCCATACCATCTGGGCTGGTCGCCACCAAACCTCGACAATGAAGCACCGCTGCACAGCTCAGTATATGTGAGGACATCTCTATCGACTGACATGCGCGCCTCAAATATCCCCCGAGACTACTGGATCGGCACTGCGGCGCCCAATGCTTATATCGGTGACCCAATGCGGCCTTCCTTCGTCGGTTCTTTCTTTTCTGGAACTGGTGCCATTGAGATGCCCCAGCGAGCGGCGATCAACGAGCACTCGGCCTTCTACGAGCCCAAGGAGCCTATTGAACCTTCAATCTTCGAGATTTTAGCTTCGGAAATGGACAAAGAATCGGTTGTGCGCTACATTGCCGGCACAAAAGAAATCAGCGCTGCTACCCCAGCACGAATTGTGGCACAGATATCTTCGGCCTCTTTCATGGACTACGAGCTTGTCTCGGATTTCTTTCTCACCTTTCGTTCTTACCTTGCCCCTAGCACACTCCTGGCACTGCTACTAGCTCGGCTCCGATGGGCAATCAATCGACCACAGGACGACGGCAGAATTATCCGAATCCGTACCTTTGCCGCCCTTCGACACTGGATTTTGAATTATTTTGCAGATGATTTTGTTCCGGATTACAGCTTACGAGCATCATTCTGCGAGATGATAAACAGCATGTACACTGATGTGAAGGCCCGGCAAGGAGGAGGAATGAGTGATCTGAAGATTCTCATCGACCTCAAAAGATGCTGGTATGGCAAGTGCTCGGTCTACTGGGACACCGCCGAACAGCATGTCGCATTCCACAGCCCAGAGATTGCTATCAGGCCGGGCGGCCGCGAGGATGATATCACTTTGGAAACCGGTGGTAATACCATGCTGGCTGTCGGTGGTCCGGAATTCAACATGGAGGCTGGTCTCGAACGTAGTGTCTCTCACACTGCTAGTCACCACCAGCGCAACAATTCTGCTACCACGACGGGGAGTCTCCCAATGACTACAATGAGTGACCGCAGCATTCATGCGACTTCGTGTTCTCTGCCGCCTAAATCTCCGAAACGACTCTCTTTGGCTGTGACCTCCAACAAAGCACCCCACCTTGTACCACTTGCACCCTTGAAACTGACATCCTCTCGGGATGCACTGCCTTCACCTCTAAGTACCCGTCGCCATCCATATTCGGGCCATAAACACAAACGTAGCGGCAGCTTTTCCGACTCTGTCAGAGATGATCGCGCACCCTTCTCGTTCCTATCCCCGGGACAGCACCCTACCGCTTCTTCATATGGAGTGCTCAATTTAGGTAGTCTGATACGCGGCGAACTCTACCCTCCCGCGGAGTCGTACACGATAATGATGGCACCACCATCCCCTCCTCTACCATCGTCTGCTAGAGACAAATCCCCTAATCGACGAAGCACTTTTAAAACAACAGCCAAACCTAGCTCTTCCGGGTCCGGTGTAAAAACCATCATTGGATCAATTCGCCGCGCTCTACACAGTCGCCATGGAGGACCTAGCGGTTCGCGCACCACGCAGGGACAAACGAACCCTTCTTATCTGGGGAAGACCTCGGCGCTTCCCAATAATGTCGCATTTGGCTCCGATCTATACCGTGATAAAAAAGCAACTGCGGCGACCAAGCGGCGTATTAGAATTGACACGCTGTGTGACGAGGCCTTACGACAATACCGTGCAGCTGTCACTGACCAAGCGGAGACGAAGCCAGTCGTCTTGCGTTCTGAACCTCCACGGCATCCGACTGTAACGGCTGATGAGATAGAGCCTCACCTTGCCACACCCGGTTTGGTCAGAATGAACAGCCAGCTAACCACAGGTAGTGAGTCGATTGTCATTGTGGATGGCACTGGCCTTGCGGTGCCGATGATGTCCGGGGCCCTTGGCTCGAATGCCGGCCTCGAAGAAGCTCCTCGATTCTTGGATACAGAGATCTCCTCGCAGAATTTGAGGGCTCCATCCTTGCTTGCACACTCTCAACGCTCGACTCTAGCCACTGGCGAGTACTCACTTCCCATTTACCTCGACGAAAGCGAGTCAAGCCTCTCGTCCAGGGCGTCCAAATTTCTTCGTCCTTCCGGTTCAAATACGTCACGCAGATCATACTCAGTCGAACGCGGATCAGCATCTTGGAAACAAACCTCGCCCTCGCTGCGCCTGCGTAAATATGCGTCTTTCCAAAGCGGGATCTCCAAGCTGCGCCTCACGTTGGGTAGCGAGCCAGCCGTCCCAGTCCCAGGACAACACTCGCGGCAAGAAGTGGATAGACCTGCAGGCCCAATGCTACGCAGGCGTCCTGGCGGAGACCTTCGTCAAATGCGGAATGAGAGCTGTCCTCAATCTCGAGTTAACTCGGAATTGATGCTTTCTGATATGAGTTATCGCACTTCTGGTGCGGACAGTTTCGATACTCAGCTTGAGAACCTCGGCTTCAGACCTCAGACAAGTCTTATTCCACCGAACCCGCGATACTCTCTGATGACAACACATTCATCTCAGAACATGCGGCGCTCATTCGAGGCTGCCATAGCTCAATTCGCGCAAATCCCGGATGATGGCGATGGAGGCGTAGAATCAGCCTTGCTGAAGCTGGAGGGCAAGTGGCAAGGTCAACCGGCTTCTGACCATGAAGCAGTCCCCGTTGGAACAGAGACTTGTACTCAAGGTTATGCTTTTGGTAGTGTTTGTGAAGAGGATCGCTGTTATCAAGGTCAAGCTGCGCAACATCATCCGAGTTCGGCCAACGCTGCTGGACGACGCGAGACATTCCTTGGAGACAGCTTGACTTACTCACAGATACAGGGACGCCTCGTTCATCGTCGGGACAATTCCCGCTCGGTGGCAGAAACAGAAAATCCTTACAGCTCAATCCCGCTGCTCGAGCGGGGATTGAGTGATGATTCAATGAAGAAGCCAAACAGTCGACCATCGTCGAAAGTCGCTAGCTCATCTCGCATGCAAGCCAGCGACATCTCTACATCGGGCACAATGAATGTGGACTCATCACATTCGTCTCTTGATATTGTAAAGAAGACTGAGAGCTTGAATCGTATACCACGAGGTTCTACGCTTCCAACCGTTCCTCACGAGTCGCGCAAGCAATTCGGGCGCCTATCAGGATTATCCTCGGAGATTTCCGTGGACCTAGTCGATACACGACAGGCGGCGGAGCAACGGCTATCTCTCGATACACACAGGCTGAGCGATATGTCCTTGGGAATCCCTACACATCCTCTTGCCCATCCGCCGTCCCATCCGCCGTCCCCTCCGATGACCATCCAGAACACTCGATCGATCTCCTGCGCCACGCCTCTCAACCCGGTGTTGTTCCCAACAGAACCCCTGACGCCTGACCCATCTCCCAGAAACGCCGCGGAGCAAGCAGATGGCCGAGCCCTGGATGTGCAGCATGTATCCGGCGATGTCCTTTCCCGCTCCGAAAAGCACCGCCAACTCCCTCCGCCATTGAACAACAACACCGAACCCGACCATGTGCCATTTGTTCTCTCTTGCGAGTCTCACGTTCTTGCTCAACAGCTGACCTTAGTGGAGATGGCCGCATTGAGCGAGGTCGATTGGCGGGACTTGATCGATATGCGATGGAGCAGCGGCTCACCCTCAGCACTCAGCTGGATCCAATTCCTGAAGGAAGGAGAAAGTCGAGGCATTGATCTGGTTGTAGGCCGCTTCAACCTGATGGTCAAATGGGTGCTCTCCGAAATTGTTCTTACCCTCGATCTACATGAGCGGGCCCGGACGATTGCCAAATTCATTCACACGGCGGTTCACGCCCGGCGGATGTGTAACTACGCAACAATGCTTCAAATCGCCATTGCTCTATCATCTACCGACTGCTCCCGACTGCAGAGCACGTGGGCCCTGGTTCCCCCCGCCGATAAGCACCTGTTGAAGGACATGGAATCCCTGATTCAACCAATTCGCAACTTTCACGACCTCCGCGTAGAGATGGAAACGGTCAATGCTCAGGATGGCTGCATTCCGTTTGTCGGTAAGTTGTTCTTTGGGGCACTACGATCTCTGTCAAGGAATCCGTGGCTAATCACTCAACATACAGGTCTCTATGTCCATGATCTCACTTACAATGCACAAAAACCGGCGCAGGTGACTACATACGATGGAGAACCCTTGATCAACTTTGAACGCTACCGTACCACGGCCAAGATCGTCAAGAGTCTTCTTCGTTTGATTGACTCCAGCACCAAGTATAGATTTGACCCGATCCCGGGTATTATCGAACGCTGCCTGTGGATCGCATCGCTCTCCGAAGAGCAAGTCCAGCTGCGCAGCAAGCAGCTGGAATAAACACTATTTACGGCTTGACATATGATGAACCATGTCGCTACACGATCAGACTTAACGAGATGACAAACATAATAATTTGGGAGGATGGATTGTTTTATTGCATGGAGCGCTCGTGATCATGTTGCGCCAACTACCTAATACCCCCGAAGATACCCTGGATCGCATTGGGCCATGGACAGAATGGGTGTTGAAAATCTAGTTACTTGTCATGTATGTATGTTTGCTTTCTATGTATATTAATCTTGCATCAGGGTGCATTGGGATTGGACTGTTGTTTTGCATATCTGGTTCTGATTTTTGGTTTGTTTTATTTGTTTATCATTATTCTCTTTGGATGCAAGGAGAGAGGCATGACATGTTTGGATTCTGATGCGATGATGTCTGCACAATTATCAACCTTTTCAAGTCAATGGTAAAGGAGAAGGGGGGTTTCATCCTTTCTTTAATAGTCTATCCTTTTCCTCACCGAAATGAACCATCGATTGAAGCAATCTAAATTAAATCTCAATGCACTGAGCGGCGGAGCGAGCATAGGAGTTTCACAGTGGAAGTGGATAATAATATAACAATGCTACTCCGTACTCCGTAGCCAGGCTGCTTCTTTTCTTTTTCGGCCAGCCAGGAACTTTCCAGGGTTCCACTGCGCCCGCCCGCCCGCCCGCCTGCCTGAACACTCGTCATTTCTCTCGCTCGCTCCCTCATCGTTTCCCTTCTTCTCCCCCTTCTCCATTTTAGTCCTTCTCCGATACTCGTCTGATGGATCTTGACTTCTATTAAGGCAACTTACCCACTATCACTCACTTCCTCTCTCTCCAGCATATACCGCTCTCTTACAAAACCCCGTCCATCCGGCTCGAGACCATCTCATTCACACAGACGGGAAGACGACCCACCGGGGAAAGGAGGCTGTCCTCCATACCAACCAGTCTTGAGGCTGTCTCCTCCATGGAGCGAGAGCTAGTATACCTCTTCTACTCGGATTCTCCTACTCTCTTTTGCGACTCCGTTTTCCACCGTCATAGCCCCTTCATACGTCATGAACGACCCCGACTCCCCCCGCGGGGTGTCGGACGAGCTCGACCATAGCGATCCATCCTCGACAGACCTTCACGTCCGCACGCTTCCCGATGATTTACCTAAGTCTTTGGATGACCGCCGCTCTTTGCCAGTCCTGCAGCACGAGACGGAGATGTACGATGCCTGGCAAGGTGCGCCGCTACTTGTTCCTCCTTTACCCCTCCTTCGTACCCCTCTCCGGGCTGCGCAGCTTTTCGCAGCTGTCACCCCACCCTCCTGCGCATAGCAAATGGCTAACCTATATGCGACACTGCAGGTCAGTCGCAATTTCTCACCACCCCCGTAGCCGCCAAACCCTTAAGCTTCAGCCTCACGCTCGATGATCACACGCATGACGAGGAACATGCCCTTCAAGCCCAGTATGGACGCGGTCTTGCTGCGGCCGCTATCGACGACGATAACGAATCTACAATCACAGCTCGCCTCGAGGATAGCGATGCCCGGTTGATGGAGATGCTTGCTGCGCAGGCGGCACACCGGGAAGTGGATTCGCTGGGTGCGGACGAAGATGCCATCGCCTCCGATGAAAAGCTGACTGAAGCGGAGAAGCGGGACATTCTACAGCGGAGTTTGAATATGGCGGCGAGTAATGGCGACGTGGAACGTGTTCGCAAGCTGGTGCAGGGGCAAGCAAAAGACTACGTGAATGTCAACATGCCAGATGAAGAGGGCACAGTACCCCTGATCTACGCTAGCTGCTTTGTATGTTCCGTGGCCTTTTCCCTTCCCTCGCTGAGTTACCGGGCGATGCAAGACTGACTACTCGGTGTAGGGACATCAGGACGTCGTGTCAGCCCTGCTTGATGCAGGGGCTCTTGTCGACCAGCAGGATCGCAATCAGTGGAGTGCCTTAATGTGGGCCATGACTAACCGACATAAAACAATTGCCAAAATTCTCCTCGACCACGGCGCATCTCCGGACATTAAATCCTCATCGGGTGGGACGGCGTTTGACTTTGCTCAGCCAGGAAGTGAGATTTCAGAGTACCTGCACGAAAATGGATATCATTTTGGACCGAGCGCCATCGAAGACGACTTTTATGACTCCGGGTTCGGCCATGGTCGCTTTGAGGAGGAAATCGCAGAGAACGAAATGAAGCGGCGTATGATGATGGAAGAGAGCGCGATCAACCTTGAGGTAGACCTGTCGAGCCTAGGATTGGACGAGAAATTCGACGTAAGTTGGATGGCAGATTCTCCGCTGATGATACTATGGCTAACATTGTCTCTTGATTGCATCGATAGTCGCAAGATGACGAAGATTTGGAAGAGGAGCAACAAGAGTTCGTTTGGGACCGGTGCTTGAACGACCAGATGTTCGTCTTCCAAGACAATGAGCTCGAAAAAATACTGAATATCATCATCACGAACATGACACCACAGCGATCACCCTCACAGAAACCGGTACCCGCCAACCTTTTATTCCTCAGCGCTCGTTACGCTCATTATTACGCCAGCCCCGAACTGCTGGCCACACTTCTGGTCTCCGCGACCGATAAAATCAACGACGTCGTGGAGCGTCATCAATGGGACATGACTATCCTGGCCTTCTGGATGTCGAATGCGACTCTTTTGCTCCACTACCTGAAGAAGGACGCCGGCTTGGTAGAAGCCACGGTGGAATTCCAGCTTCACCTGGCCGAGTTGATCAATGAGATCTTCATTCTGATCATCCGCGATGCTGAGCGTCGCATGAATAAGGTTCTCGACTCGGCCATGCTCGATCACGAGACAATTCCGGGCCTGGAGGATGTACATTTCCAAAATGAATGGAAACTTTTCCGACCCAAGTCCAAGGCAAAAGCCCCCGAGCCGGTAGAGAAGCGCTTCCGACCACCATCTCCGCGACGGCGTGCGCAGGTCTCGCCGCGCAATATCACCTCCCTTCTGTCATCAACCCTGTTTGTCCTCGATTTGTACGATGTTCACTCCGTAATCACCACTCAGATCATTTCCCAGCTTTTGTACTGGGTGGGCGCTGAGCTGTTCAACCGAATCATGAGTACCAAACGCTACCTGGCCCGCACGAAAGCGATGCAGATTCGCATGAACGTCTCGACGTTGGAAGATTGGGCCCGAAACAACAATCGCCATCCGGAACACTACGAGAACGGCTCGACGTCCAGCACGGGCGAGTGCACCATGGACGCTGCGCGCAAGCATCTCGCCCCGGTGATCCAGCTTTTGCAATGGCTGCAATGCTTCTCCTCGCTGGGAGATGACTTCGAGTCACTCGTGACGACTCTCCTTCAATTGCAGCAACTAACCCCGGCCCAGCTTCTGCATGCGGTCAAGTCGTATCGGCCAGAGGTCGGAGAAAAGGGACTGACCAAGCAAGCGATGAAGTTTCTTATTGAGCTGCAGCGCGACCCGGAACTGCTCTACCGGGAGCATGCCAAGCTTCAAGCGGCCCAGCAGCAACGAGGTGCGGCGCAGGCGTCAGCCTCTAGCGATGGGGGACGTCCTCAGACGCCCCCGGCGACGACCATGCCGGGCGATGCGGCCACCTCCCCTGACGCCTCGACGCGCGCCTCGATGGCATCCCCGGGGTCTAGTTTCGCATCTCCACGACCGGCCCTGATGGAAGAGCGGGCCGGTAGTCATGGGGTGTTTTTAGATCCGTCTTTGACCCTCCCCTTCTCCTTACCCACCAGCACGGATATGCTGATAAGCTACGGGGCTGGATGGGGAGGTACTAATCGCGAACGGGCGCGTAAATACATCCCAACAGTACCCCCGGAAGTGCTCAGTCGATTTGATCGTGACGGCTGAGGATGACAAGAAAAAGCACATGGGGTGGGGGGAGTGCGAAGCCATCCAGCTTTGTGTATCGGGATACCCTGGGACCCATTGATTACCTTCTTCGAGTATATACATTTATCTAGGCTTTTTCTTTTCTTTCCTTCCTATTCCGCCACTCAGTCGCATTTTTCATGCACTTGCCTGTACTGAGTAGGAGTAGTTTAGAGTGGGCAGTATGACATGCCAAGCGGTCCCTTGGGAAGCGGGTTGCGTAAGGCCGTCAGATTGAGTAGTTAAAGGGGAGATGGGGATGGACAGTGGAGTTACTGGAACGGGCCCGACCGGTTTACAGAGAGATTTGGCCAATCTAGACGAGGCACGCCGAGATACTAGTAACTTGAAGAGAAAAGCGCATGTCTCGAATGGGCGGAAATCGGATAGGGTTTATAGGTTTGTACAGGGGAAAACCCGAAAAGAGCAGCGGAGCAGGAAAGCCTGGAGCAGTGCTATGGGGGATGACGAGTCGCACCGGGCGGTTCGTCGTCAGCAAATCTGGCCGCTAGTCTCTTTGCAGCGCTGGGAACTCCACTGTCAACCGTTTACTTTATATAATGTGTTGGAGGTGAAGAATCAGTAATCTACTAGCTTCACCCCAGTTCCCGCCTCTATCTCCTTCCTTCTCCTCCTCCTCTTTCTTTCTTTCCTTTTTTTTTCCCCCCTCTTCTCCTTCTCAGACTCCAAAAATTCTATTCTTGCTTTCCATCCCGCGTTTCTCAGGCATCAATCCATTTACGGCCAGCATCTTGAGGCATCGATATCCGGGGACTGTCTCTTCCCGATCTGGTTAGTCTACGCGGGGACCAGCCCTGTTTGGGTAAGTGTGTCTTTCCCGTTTGGGGGTTATCCTGTTTGGGCGATGATTGAGTCTGCATTATTATGATTATTGTCTCCAGCTCCAGGCTTCGTCTTCTTCCTTCTCTTCGTCTTCACTGTTCGTTACTGATGCTATCTGTCTTCTTGCTTTGCTTTCGCATCTTGCTGTTTTCTCTCCTTTCAACATCCTTGCAGCCTCGCAATTGAATGCTCCATTGCTAGTTCCGTTGCTTCATCTCTCCTCTGGTCCTCGACCTGTCCCATATATCTCCTTTCACCTGCTCCGGGCTCTTTCTACCTCTCTACTCTCCCAGCCAGGCAGACGATGCTGTCGTGCTTCGCCCTCACTGCTCCCCACCTCCCTCTTCCTTCTTGAACTTATCAGATGCTGTGAGCTGGGTGTTGTTGCAAGCTTCTATTTGACAGCTGTTTCGACCTGCGTGCTTATCGGTGCTGCCTGTCGATCTCCACTCGAAGCTCGGTTCAAGCTTATAGCACCCTTTGCTCGCTGCCCATTTCCTTCCCTGTTCTTACTGCTGCAGCGGCGCTGTTACTGGAAGGATGCTGCTCACACTTAAGCCTTCGTCGCAGAACGGGGTCAAAGGGCCCCATGACTACGCCATCGTTCGCCAGTCCGTTCCTACCCCACGGTCTTCCCCACCTCCAGTGTCAGATCTGTCAGCGACCACAGCGCCTTCGAGATCGTCTGCAAACAAGCCCATGGACAATTCTCGTAGCGGACTGCCGCCCCCGGCCTCCCTAACTCTACCGCCGCCAAACCTAGGCTTCGCAAGTGGCACTGGCCCCGCCAATGCAATGAATCAAACCCTCCCGCCGCCTCCAAGTCAATGGCAGAGCTCCGATGACTCCATGCGCCACTGGTTCCAAGCCAAGGCGGAGGAGGATCGAAGGAAGCAGGAAGAAGAGAAAACACGCCAAGAGTCTCTGCGACTGGAGCAGCGGAGGCTCGAACAGAGCATGCTGCGCGATGCGTTGCAGGCCGGAATTCCGCCGCACCTCATTCCGCTGATCTTCGCGGGTATCAGTCCCGGCGGGCTGCCCCCCTCCATTCTTGAGATGGTTCAACAACACATGGCCCAATCGGTTCCCGCCCGGGCATCGGCTCCTACGATGCCGGCCATGCCACATGCACCGACTCAGGCCCAACGACGGCCATCGCATGTCCGACGTGATTCCCGCACGCTTCCCCTCAACCCTTACTCCGCCCCCTCAGTTCCAGCGCAGGCTGTGCCCCCTCCGGGCATTCTGCTGTCTCAACCTTTGCACGCCGTGGGTGCGCCCCCGACTGTACAGCCGCCGCCGGTCACAAACGGTGCTGTCGATACTCGACTGCCCCCGTCCGTTCCGCGGATGCCTCCGAGCGAGCCGCAGCTCCAGCATCCTCCACCTCCTCCTATTAACCTCAGTCATGTGCACTACGCTCCAGGGTCTTCCATACCTTTCACACAGTCGGCAGTGAGCAAGTCAGATTTTATCTCTCGTCCTTCTCCACCATCTCTGTATTTCCATCATTGGGTGCCACCAGGACAGCCGCAAGCCAACCAACTGGGAGCGCGAACTCGCCAGGAGTCGCCTGGGGCGACGCAAGGACCACGCCGGGTTGACTCCCATAGTTCTCCCGGACTAAAGAGAAAAGCTAGCGGTCCTCATATTCCTGCTCCGATGCCCTCATCGAGGGGGTCGGAGCCCGTTCCTGGCGGTAGCAATTTTTATGCCTCCCGACCGGGGTCACCGACGGGTAGAGGACCTCGCCCGATGATGTCGACTGAGGCATTCTCAACTTATGACCTTCATGCGGCGGATTCGAGACCTGACCGCCCTAGTCGTGGCCCCAGCCCCGACCCGATCACTGAAGACCCGAAATCGGATCCGCGCCGTGAGGAGCATACTCCTACTATAGATGATTCGTCCGGAGCGGAACCTTCCTCAATTAGACCTCCAGACGTACGGCCAGACGCGGCCGCTGAAAGCACATTACCAGATTCAGGATCAACGAGGAATCCTGGCTCACCTGTTGTCACGAGGTCAACTGAACCCGAACGACCCAACTAATCCCGTCCCAGGAAGACTAGCCACCCGTCGTCGTCATGGGTGACTTGACATCTTCCCCATACATCTTGTAATATTGCTGTGGTCTATCTAATTTTCATGCTGATATCTCATTGGGAAGCGACTTGTATATTCTCTGCATCCGAAGCCTATCGTGTCCATCGGGAAAGATGAGTTTTATGATACCAAAGACTAGAAACGGCCTTTCTTTTATTCTTTCTTCTTCCCGATCGCTGTCCCATTATTCCCGCCTTGAGCCAATCTGTACACTACTTGTAGCGTCCTCTCGGCCGTACCTTTTCAATTCCGCGGCGTCTTCTCACCCTTTCCCCTTAAGGTCGAAATATCATGTGCCCCATACCGTCATACGCACATGTGACATTCAGGGATCGTAAAGAGCGTATAGGGTAAGTATACTACTCATGATCTACTCGTTGCTATCCTGCCGTAGGACTTGACCAGGCACATCGGGTACAATAGGGTATCAGGGAACCTGGCGCGTAAATCTAGCGCACAGTACGACTTGAACCGTTACTTATTTATCCCACGAGATGGGGATTTAGAATACGGCAGACGAGACGGATATTTACGTCCTTGGTGCAGAGGTTGGAAGTATATTTAGGATGATCAGAGGGATGTATGCAAGAGCGAGAGAGAGAGAGACCATGTACAGTACGGTGCCGGTGCTTGCGCCATTCACCCTACCACAGATAAATTGATTCGGGAGTCACGGCCAATCAATCATGCCAATCATGCAAACCAAGCAGATCAAGCAGAATCTGACAAGAGGGAAAAATAAGTCGACGAAGGCACACCGAGAGGGAAGTGCCGCCGGGGTTGATTCCTTGACTCGCTGAGTCCCGAAGTGTTTGAGAATACAGACGAAAAAAAAGAAAAAAAAAAGCCCATAAATGAGCTGGAGATATCTAGGACGCAAGGGAGGTTGGATGGTATATTATGACAGCGTTGGAATTATGTATGTATGTATGTATATAGATAGGTAAGGCAGGGTGATTAGTATCCATGGAGGGTTTGGGGAGGACATAAGGAAAGAATGGTAAGCGAGGCGCAGATGGTACAGAGTAGTAGTAGTAGTAGTGACATGGTAACGAAAGGGTGGAATGTATAGCAGGGAAAGACATTTATGGGAAAAGAAATGATAGAGAGTGATGTGTAAATGTAGGGATTGATGCGGTTGGATCGAGGGATCCAGTGGTGAGAATGAGAGGTTCATTCAGTGTCAGTGTGTGTGCAAACAGCTCCTGCGAGAGGTAGGTTGTCTCTAAAAAGGGATAGCATGTCCAGTGAGTGCTGGGACGGGCGGGGTTGACCTTCCGGGGGAGACAAGGGAAAAGAAATGAGCCGAGGGCGGATTTGCTTTATAAAGTCACGACAGAGATGATACCGTCATCTGAGTGAGCTCTGGAAGCGGAAGAAACAGCGGGCAAAGGAGGGATCGAAGGGGAAAACAGGGATAGATGCGATTAATTGCACAACGACTTTTCTTTCATCATCAAGAATCGTCCGGTTGAGTCGTAAGAGAATTATAGGGGGACTTCCATCCGAGGCCAAAGGGTAGCAGCCATGCTACCCTTAACTCAAGGAAGAAACCTAGACATTAGATTAGGTTTTAAAACAGTGATTGTAAAGGTCGGATTGGTGGGGACATAAGCCACCCGGTCATCGTATCTGCAACTCGCAGATTTCACAGATGAGGCTCGGGCATGGAGTGAGAAAGCCAACTAAGATGATTTCTTTCGGCGATGCACTTTCCACTCCGTTTTGGCAACACGCATGAACAATTCCACATCCTTAATGGGGACCCAGCTGGTGAGGACCTTCATCGCATTTTCGAAATCGGACTCGAGGACGATGTCACGCATACCATCAATGAGGGCTGCCGAGGTAGCATGAAGCACATCCAAGCCGTTGCCAAATGCACTGACGTGAGCCTTCTTACCGCTCTTAATGGAAGACCCACTCGCAGTAAGATCCTCTGCGTCGCCGAGCAGCATGAATACATCCCATACCCGAAGCTGCGCAGGAAATGGGATGGAATAGTTGAACAGAGTGAGATACCAGCGAGTACCGTACGCTGTAGGTGGAATTCCAAGCTCATTCTGTGATGGGTATTGCATTAGCATAGCGCGCGGGGCGACAGAGACGTATACGCCACTTACCAATTTTGCAGCAACCTCTCCTTTCTCCAGCCATTCTCGTTCGAAGTCGCTCAAAGCCTCCATGAGGCCCGCAAAGCCGGATTGATATAGCCGCTCCAGGCCCCGCAGTTGCCAGAGTCGAACAAGCATGATAAATGCATGTTCTTCGTCGTAGTATGCAAGCAGCGTGGCAGCAAGGGCTGCCATGCCCTGGACGTAGCCTGTATCCGGAAAATAGAGAGACATCGCATGCAGCACGCGGAACAGCAGCCGCTGCCCGCCACGATAGCGGCGACGAAACATAATGTGGCTGGTTATTGTTCTGGGGACATCAATATCGATCTGGACATCATCCGGGGAAGACATTAATTGGTATTCATTGAATGCCTCAATAAGCTCCTCTTTTGATGGACTGTCGCTGTGCAGCTTGGCGCTTGCTTCTAGGAAGGCATACCAAGCGGTAGCTCGCCATCGGTCAGGTATGCCTTTCCATGTCCGTTCGATCAGCTTCGAACTGGTGGTATCGAACTCGAATGTCATGCCGCCTCCATCGCTACTTCTTATCGGCTTGGCCATCTTCGTCCACTTGTCTTCCCTCTCCCATTCCTTCTTCCTTGCTGCGCGCGCAGCGGCTGAGTCTTGTCGATCCCCGGGTGCGATGGCGTTTGTGGGTAGCGTGAGCATGTCGCCCGCCTCGTCCTTGACACGACGAGTCCGGTTGTGAGGAAGATGGTTGGCTGCCCGACGAAACCGTGTGGTGGAACGCCGTAACGGTGAACTGTAGGTACTTTGAGAAGACGATGGACGAATTGACGGCTCGGATAGTTTTCGAGTCGGAGATCGGCCAGTAAAGGAGCGATGGTTGGGACCTATTGCCGAAGGCGGGCGCATAGAATACTTGCGCCGTGGGGTTTCAGAGGCAAGAAGCAGGCTTGTAGAGACGCGTTGAATGGGACTAGGATCGATGCCTTCATTGGAATTAGACGTCGGGGACCGAATGAACCCGTATCGGTCCACATCGCCAGCTTTGATGTTCTGCCAATATTCAATGCCTCCCGCAAGCTCGTGTGCTTCTCGCTTGAATCCGGGGACACCGTCCGTCCCGAGTGACGAAACTATACTTCGAGTATCCGTTCCGGACACGCTGGGTCCCGACAGACGCGAGCATTCCATGCTCGGGGGAGCTGTGTCTTCCCACAGAACGCCGTGCTCCGCGGCCATGGATCTTGCTACCTCCGAGTCCGTCACATTCTCGTCGCCCTTCTCATACATTAAGCGCACTCGTCGCGACAGCATGTCTTCATCTGCAGAGATGGCTCTGCTGGCAATAGCGCTGTGCCGCACCCTAAGCGTCGCTTGCGCTTTGGAGCGCCTCGTAGGGGAGTCCAAAGGTTCTTCGTCCGCGACATGTAATTCCGGCGAAGTCATGGCTGGCAGAGCCGTATCGCTCTCGTCTTCCAGCACATGCTCCTGTAATTGCTGGTCGGCCCCTTCCATCTGCGCGATTCTTTGCTGTTTTGCCTCCGCCTGCTGGATTTGCTGTTGGAGCTGACGTCTTTCCTCTTCCTTGATGAGACTGCCACGCTTGGAAAACCTCATTGATTGCGGTCCTAGACCGTCGAGTGCGGCGTTCGGGATGTCCAAGGGGATTCCGTTGAACGGGGCTTGGATAGGAGGGACAGGCGGTGTGTCATCTTCATCCCGATCGAAATCCCCTGACTTTCTACCCCTTAAGCCACCCCATCTACGTTCCGACCAGCGCGACCCAGGACGAGATCCTGGGCGAGATCCTGGACGCGAACTGGGACGCGACGCCGTATCATCAACAATAATGCTGGGTATACTGCGCAATGACCGCAAGCTCACGGTCGAAGCCCCGGCAGCTGGTAGGCTGGTTAACCTGTTTCTGCCACGTCTAGTGGTCCGTTGTGATAGGGCGGGTGGGGCTTGTTCAATGGGGGCACCGGAGGAGGTACTGGATGAATTCGATCGGTCCTCTGAGCAGAAGGATTGATTACTCGGTTGGGGGAACGACGCAGATCGAAGTGTCACTGGGACTGTCGCAGCAACAGTCTTATCGTAGGGGAGACTCTGGATTGCCGAGGTCGACTCGGACATCACGGCGGAAGGTACAGAAACGGGCCGATTATTCACCATTATCCCGGCATGACTTTGCGCCCTATTATCTCTATTAATTTGTAGCGTTTTTTGTTCTTTTAGGAAAGATCTTGCAGCCGAAGCTGGGTATGTGTATGTGGATGTAGATGTGGTTGTGTTTGTGTTCGTGCACGTTAGCCAAGAGAGGCAGCGGCCGGCGGGGCGGTCGATTGATTGATTGATTGATTGATTGATTGTATGTAGTATTCGAATTTGGATCGCAGATGAAGGAGCGGATAGGGACTGAATTAGAACCGGAGGCGCAGTTGGAACTTCAATGGAATTGATGATTATAGAAATCGTATAAATAAAATAGAGATTAAGCTTATGAGACCTGAGGACGGGAAATGAGCGACAAACGGGGGGAAATCAGGTCTCTTGCGCGGTAAATCATGGCAGTCGGCAACAAAGCGACGGAGAGAGAAGGAGTGGAATCTGGGGCGGGCGTTGCTTGCAGTTCCTGGAAGGATGCTTGGCGGCAGGACAAGCTTCAGCAATCCAGGGAGGAATTGAAAGTCGGGGGAGATAGAGAGGGGGTGAAAAGAGGTGGAATTCCACGGAATGTGTGTGGCTAAAGGGGAGATAAACTCGCTGCGCTGCCCAGTGCTATCTGGTCTGCGTCGAGGGAGGATGGAACGGAATTATTAGCCAAGGGGGAAGAGGAGGGAGGAGGGGAGGGAAAAAGGAAAAAAAAAGGCCCTCAGCCAGTAAATAAGTAATAGTAAAAAGTAAAGAAGTAGTAGTCGAGCAATGCGCGCGCACTCGCTCACCTCTTGTTAGCTAGCGACACTACCTTACTCTGCAATGCTCGCCGCATTGAAGGGGAAAAAAAAGGTAGCGCATTCAGCCAATACAGAGAAGGAGACCAAGACGAACAATGCGCACAGCAGGGCTGGCGCAAAAACCAGGGAGGAAGTAGAAGGAGATGGAGAAGGAAAAGAACAAACCTACTGGGAGGAGAGGAGATGCAAGAGAAGAAAGAGGAGGGCGGCGACGAGGAGGCCGATGATCCACTATACAATTTTTAGTCTGCTTTAACTCCTCGGGGGGGCCACGCAACTGTGGATCTTCACAGTTGATTTTGCGTGGTCCCGACCACAAACACTATTTCTGAATTGAATTGAATTGAATTGAATTGAATTGAATTGAAGCTGGTTGCAATGGGAATGAGAGAGGAATAGAGAACAAAGAAAGAGAAGAACAGCGGAGGCATTTAGTGGCTGATGGATGTTTTGATTGAACCTCTGCTTCACCCACAACAACTATCATTGAGTCTATAGTTCACTCGACTTATTCCGTCGGGGGCGCACGCACCACCTCAGATCAAGCTTAGATCTACTCATATCTACAATATCTCTATGCCTTGAGTTTAAAGAGCTCCCCAGCTTCCTCTGCCGTGTCATCTCCTTGCGCAGCCACTGAAGTGTGTGTGTGTGTGTGTGTGTGTGCCTCTGGCTGGGCAAGAAAGGGAGAACAGAGGGATGTTGATATCCACTTTCTCCCACATCTTCTTCTCCCATCCCTTGGAAGTGAAAATTTTTTCCAACCAGCCAGGAGCTCCAGAATTGTCGCCATGTCTGTGATGCAATCAGCGGGCTCTAAGCTCCGGTTTCTTCTTCCATTGAAGACTCAGATCCACCTCAGTGGCTATGATATTTACTAGAACTCGGCTTCTTGCGGCAGGTCGCATCCTGCCTCAATGCAAGGATTCACTGCAGCCTTTATACATTAATCTCATCGCCCATCGCCCGCTCTGTCCATTGCCTCCTTCTGTCATCCGCCTTGCTCGTCATTTCCACATAGTCTTCCATAAATGACCCAACCGTTGTAACTCCGCCAAGGTCAGATGCCTGCTGACCTTCCATGCAAACACGACACAACCATAGCATACATTCAATGTATGCAGCCCTTCGCACCAAGCTCAAAGAGTTCACCAAAGAAGGGAGCGTAGATGCGGGGCCGGGGGAAAGGAAAAAAAAAAACAAAAACAAAAACAAAAAGACCCGGCAGGGGCCAAAGATTGTCCACAGCAAAAGATAAAGTGGTAGATGACAGGCTCACAGTCTAACTGTTCAAGCCACGGCAGCTGTGTTGATGCCGGACCTGGACGGCTCACGGGTAGAGCGTGTTGGTTCAATCGGCTCATTGGGGAGAAGTTCAATCTGACGAACCAAGAAGCTCTTCTCATCTGTGAATTGATCATCTTCAGTCCGATCCTCCAGGAAGCGAGGTAAGAATCTCAAAAGGCGGTCACGGTTGTTGATGAGAATTCGCTGTACGGCTACAGATTTGTTTGGGTTCGCAACAAATACCTGCGATACATTCTTCGTCAGCATGCCGTCGTTCGTCCGCCAGGAGGGGCCGGTCTGCCTTACTTTGAACACGTGGAATCCTTCGTACTGGACCATCTTGCGATCGTCTCGCAGTAGCTTCATGCAGAGCTTCAGATTGTCACCGCTCTCCACATAGGCCATCATGACATTGTAATTGGCCCGATCGAGCAAGATCTCGCCTAGAAGCTTGATGCTCTGCCGCTTGGTCACATATGAGCTGGAGTTCACAAGAACCTCGTTGAATTTCGCAAAGAACCGATCAAAGTTAGTCGACAAGTAGCCTGTTACTAGAGTTTTGTGGCGGGTCAATATGTCCTAGAGTGATCGTGTTAGTACTCTTGTTATCGCCAGCAGATTCGATAGACAATTGTTACCCGGAAGGTTGTGAAGGAATCGGCACTCAGCTCGAAACTGCCGCGGTCTATCCAGTAGAAAAAACGCCAAAAGATCCCAGTCCCATCTTGGGGGACGCCGGGCTGAACTTCTGTGAGTTTGATAGCTGGCTGTCCTTCGCCTGATTGATCATACAAGATGATAGCCGCGATGACGTCAAACTTCAAGGCTTCTCGCAGGATAATGCCGCATGGCATAGCACTTTCGCTGTGCTCATATCCCTTGCACAATTCAATGATAACCTCGGGTCGGTTATGGACTATATAAGAGATGACCGGAGGGTCGTTTTGATTTGAGCTCGAACTGGCAGGCCTGAAACGAAGCATATGCGAAAAGATGGCCTGGGTGTCCTTTCGAGCTTCAAAGGGAAGGAGATGAAGACATCGAGCTAGGTCATAAAGCAAATCCTCCTGCAGAGCTGCGTGAACTAAATTTTGAACCTGTTCAGGAGATACCTCGACATCTGCAAAAGACCACATCAGCCGAAGTTTCTAGAGACCCTAAAGAAGTATTTAGGAGGCAAGGGTAATAAGCCCCGTGCAATTTCATGCGAGCACACGAACCTTGAGTACCTTGGACGATCAGTTTCATCTGAGAGAGTGGCTTTTCCGCATCCTACATGTTAGTGCAGTCAGCAAGCATTCGGGGTCGCGGAAGTCAGAACAGTCTGGCGCGGAACTGCTCTCGAGACCAGAGGAGGATACACAAATTGGAGACCAACCTTGGCAGTCGAGGGGTCCTCCTGAACCCGCGCCAGGGAGTCTTTAATTGTCCGAACAAGATCAGAAGGCTGACGGGATCGACCGCGGTTGAAGAAGAAGGCCATGCTTGATTGTTTGTATTGCCGGCGGAACCAAAACAGTGTCTGGGAGGGGAAGAAGAGCGGTCACTGTGCAGGGGGAACCGAGTGCTCGGTTTTAGCTCAAGACAATAGAACCCAGAATTTGGTAAGAGTGTGAGGCTCGATATCGGTAGTAAGAAGGCGATTGAATTGAAGAGGGAGTTTGTTGTGTTCGCAGAATGGAGGAGGGGACTGTGAGTTGGAGATGGAGCTGAAGCTCTTCTGGAGGGAGGCGGTGACGCTTCTGTTGGCGGGGAAGCCGACCAAGCCTCAGGCTCCTCCGTGTTTGATTGACTCTTATCGCCGTTCTGGGCCCCCTGATAATAAACAGGCAGGCGGGGCACCAAATGCCCGTCCCGCTCATTTTCGATTTTTCGATTTTCCGATTTTTCTTTTCGACGGTTTGTCTTTTCCGGCCGCCGCAAGCAAACTGGAAATTTGTACCCCTCACCTCTCAGTTGACACTTCTTCAACTCGCCCTTTTCAACTCTTTATCCGTATCACGGATTCGTGATTTGCTAAGAGCGCAATCGGCTCAGGTTCTGAAAAATTAGATTTCAAACAATCTGATTCTATACCCGTCGAGCCATCCGCGCAAACTATTGCAATACCCCGCAATTATCGCCATGTCTGCTTCGGCTTTTGCATCGCAGCGTGTCCCCGTCGAGGACGATGTGCGCTCTCATTCTTCTGAGGAGTCCGACATCAGCAATGAGGAAGGATGGGAAGATGTCGAGCCCGATGACGAGACCCAGCCAGTTGTCGGCCTATTCTCTGACAAAGTCTACCCCGACGTGCTGTCCATGTTGAAAGAGACCAAAGACAAGCACAACTTTGACCTGCGAGGAATTCGGAAGGAGTTCGGTGCGTTCTCACTTGATATGCATTGGCACTGCGTTGAATCCCTGGATGTGGAGATGTAGAAGCCTGGATGTGGAATGGCTCTTAGGCTCTGATTGTGACACGGCTAACTTTTACTTCATTCGCAATACAGACTTGGACTTTTTGGGCACTATCAAGTTGGTCAACTACATCCGTTCCCAGGTCAAGCAGGGCAACATGTCGCCCGATGTCTCCTCCAAGGATAAGTTTGACGACGAGCTCTACTTGATGCCGGTCCTGGAGGATGATGCTCTTTTGTACAGCTTGGATGACATTGATGAAGAAGCCCCAGATGCTGCAGGGGAGACGGACGCCGAGAGGCGAGTAATTGAGCTGCAGGAGGACCTTGAGCGCCTCCAGACACAATTTTCCGAATATCGAGACGCGGTCCAGAAGTCAATGGAAGAACAACTTTCCAAGGAGGATGAGAAGCTCAAAACCAGCCCCAATGCTCCTAGTGCACGACGAACTACCAGCAAGATTGAGGAGGCCGATGCGGATTACTTCGTTTCCTACTCATACAATGGTGCAGTCTTCGAAATCCAGGTATCTCAATATGCCATCTCCCGACTAACAAAATAATTGCCAGGCATTCACGAGTCCATGCTTAAAGACACTGTTCGCACTGAAGCTTACCGGGACTTCATCTACGAGAACAAGCATGTTTTCAAGGATAAGGTTGTCCTGGACGTAGGTTGCGGAACCGGAATTCTGTCCATGTTCTGCGCCAAGGCTGGTGCTCGCAAGGTCATCTCCGTTGACAACTCGAACATCATCGATAGAGCCAAGGAGATCATCTATGAGAACGGCTTCGGGGACATCATAATGTAAGTGATCGCCTTCGTCTACTGCGACAGACATGAGCTAATATCTGAGAATCCAGGTGCATCCGTGGCAAGATCGAGGAAGTTACACTGCCCGTCCCGCAGGTGGATATCATCGTCTCTGAGTGGATGGGTTACGGTCTTCTTTTTGAGGCCATGTTCGATTCGGTAATCTATGCTCGGGACCGCTACCTTGCCCCTGGAGGTCTCATGGCTCCTTCGCATGCTACCCTCCGCATCGCCCCATTCGCGGACTCCGAATTCATTTCGTCGCACATCACATTCTGGAAGAGTGTCTACGGTTTCAACATGAAGAGCATGCTTACCGGTATCTACGATGAGGCGCTTGTCCGAAGTGTACCGCCGTCATCGATCCCCGGAGATTCCGATGTCTTCCTGCCTCTTCCGCTGCATACCATAACAGTTGAAGAACTGTCCTTTTTGAAGGAGTTCAAGGTCACTCTCAACGAAGACATTGATGCCCTTGATGGTTTCGCTATCTGGTTCGACATCTTCTTCATGCCTTCCAGGGACTCCCCCCTTGCGGACGATGCACTCCCCTCTGATATGCAGAAGAAGGGCATTGTTGCTTTTACCACCGGGCCTCACGGCACTGAAACACACTGGCAGCAAACCATCTGCCTCATCGATCAGGAGAAGAAGAAGGCTGCTCCCCTTAAGAAAGGCCAAACTATCACTGGTAAGGTCGGTTACCAGAAGAAGGAGGCAGGATCCCGGTCATTGGACATCAGTATTGAGTGGGATACTGAAAATGAGAAGGGCTCTCAGCTGTGGAGTTTGCAGTGAGCTAAACACGCATGGTGGTCATGGTTCTATGAAATACCATATATCTCAATCTCAAAAATCTCTTCAGTGCGATAAAGAATAATAGACTTGTGTTTGCGTTGGTCACGAAGACTTCCAAGCTTGAACACGGTGACCTTTCTCTCGTAACTGGCTGTGAAAGATGCTGGGAGGAGAGTTGCCCTCACCATAATCGTATAATGACGAGTAATATGCACATTGCTCGTATTGTGAATGCTCTAATTCATCTCACTCGAGTTTTTGATTCCGCCCGTCTATGGCGGTCATGGCGACGAGAATGAGAGTCTGACTTAGGCTGCGAATGTCGATGACGCGAGCGATCTCGACTTCCGTCCTTGCGATCATGATGTCGACGGGAGCTTCTTTCATGATGTTTCTGACGGCTGTCTGAAGAAGCATCAAGCCTGAAGCCCTCAAGGCTATCCAGCGACGGTGACCGCCTTCTTCGGGGATGCGACCGGCGCCTTTCCGTGGATTTCATTTCCTCAAGCTCTCGTTTTCGTTCCTCGTTCCATCTATTCCTTTCGCGCTCAACAGACCGGAGCTGTTGCACACCTTTCTTCATCGCTGCTAGAGGGTCGTTGGCATCCAACCTGGCCTTTTCCCGTTCTCTCCTTCGAGGATCCTCATTGCCCCAGACATCCTTGCTTGGCATGGATTCTGATGGTTGTGTATCATTTCGGGAAGATGAATACCAGGGGTTTTGATTGACCGATTGCCGGAAACCCGCTGCATTGGAGAAGCGCATTGTGTATTGATCTTCGAGTCTTTGTTGCTTCTCAGCAGATTCCTTCTCAGCTTCCGCGTTCTTCTCAACTGGTTTGCGGGCTTTTCCCTGAGGAAACAGGTCAATGTGCCCGGAGCTATCGTGAAGGGGCGCATCGCTTGAACGGACACGAGCCTGCTGGTCCTGGGTGGCTAGGGCTATCTTTGCATCCTCTTGGGCCAATCTGATATCTCTGTCCGTGTCGTTCTCCCCAGCCAGTCGTCTTCTTTTCCTGCGCCTCGTTGCATCTTCCGAGTAAGACTTGTGTTTGTTGGCAAAAGAGTCAGAAGGCTCCGGCGGCGGTGGAGGGGGGGTTGAGGGTCGTTCTCCGCGCAGTATTTGGATTCTTCGCTCGGCATCGACCTCCTGCATGCGACGCTCCTCTTCTTCCTCCCGAGCTTTGGCCTGCGCCTCGTCGCGCCGGACGCGAGCGATGTTCTCTGGGTTGTAGACGTTCCATGACTTCTTGCCGAGGAGGTGTCTGGATCATGAGGATTCATATTAGTGTTGGCAACCCAAAAATGAAGAGAAACGAGGATGAAAGACTCACAGCGGCATCTTGGTTCGATGAGCAAGTGTATTTACTACACTGGGAAGATGGATTGCTCGAGCACAAGAGTCGTCATAGAGATCGGCGAAAACGGAAGTCCGCCGGGCCGATGGACTAAGCAACGGTACCTTAACTGGCGGTTACGTCCATGTGTCGCGAAAGGAGCTTCCTCCAACTTACAACCGCCACTTCTACCACCCTCATTCTCTCATACTTGATAATATCCCACCGTACAAACACTCTACTTTGCAGTCAGCTGTTCAAGGTCATTCTTCACTTTGTCTATACCGTTGAAACTTCATTCCATAATAGTTGAACTTGTGCCACAGCTGCCGGCAGCATCACTCTAATCGCCCCTCCCCCGCGCTCAACTGCAGTCAGCCATTGTCCACTTCTATATCCCGTCTGCTGTCTGCGCAATAACTCTTACATTCTTGAGCAAACATGTTTAATCGCAATAATTACCCTTCTGTGCCCAACCCTTTCGGCTCTCGCCCCTCGCGTGGTGACGGCTACACGGCCCCTAACCAGCCGGGTGGATATCCTGCTGCAGGGTACGCATATAAAGAACGCAAGGCTTTCTTTCGAATAATGACTTGCTAACTCATACTGTCTATTAGTCCCGGAGGATACGGAGCCCCACCGCAGTCTATGGGCAGACCTAGCCCATCACACATGGCGCCACGGAGTGAGAAGCCCGCCAGCTCCGGTCAAACATGGACGCTACGGCCTGCAAAGAGCCCGGACAATGTGTATACCTTTGGAAATCTGTATGACTTGAGCCAATCAGAGGTCAAGTCCTACCTTCTGACAGTTTTCTTAGAGTCGCCGTTTCAACCCAGGACTTCCCTCCCTCTCGCGATGGACACGACCTTCTACTTCTCATCAACGACCTTTACGTTCTCTCTGCGCGTCCTCTGGATGGGTTCCCACCCGGTCATATCAGCATGTCGGATCCTCAGCGAACTTGGGCTGGTATCGCTTTCACGGACTCAGTGCAAGTGCAGATCTATGATCCCTTCGGCCAGGGTGGTCAGGCATACGTCGGATCAACCGATATCGAAGTAGGATTCGCTGGCAAGAAGAGGGTCGAGACTCCATATGACCAGGACGAGCTGGCCAGCGTCGTGATTAAGGTATATTTATTCCCCCGTCCCAACTTAATTGTACTGCGATCACTGACAGAATTAGAATTTTGAAAACCAAATATTCGCACCCGGTCAAAAGATTTTGATGGATCACCGAAGCATCCCTCTTTTGTTGACAATCAAGACCGTTCAACGCGTTGATCTGTCCTCCGGCACCCCTGACCCCAATGGTGGACAGGTCGAGACCAGCCCTATTGCCAGAGGTATCCTTACAAGACACTCTCAAATCACCTTCTTCAAGGACGCTCGTACCGGTATCAATTTGAAGGCTTCAAACCGTCGGCCCGCCGCAAACTCTATCATCCAACCTGATTTCAAGTTCGAGAATATGGGCATCGGTGGTCTCGACTCAGAATTCAGCACTATCTTCCGTCGTGCCTTCGCGTCTCGAATCTTTCCCCCAGGGCTTGTTGAGAAATTGGGTCTTCAGCATGTCAAGGGTATTCTGCTCTATGGTCCTCCTGGAACAGGTAAAACTTTGATTGCTCGGCAAATTGGAAAGATGTTGAACGCTAGAGAACCCAAGGTCATCAATGGACCAGAAGTGCTCAACAAGTACGTCGGTCAGTCTGAAGAGAATATCCGAAAACTCTTTGCGGATGCAGAGAAGGAGTATAAGGAGAAGGGCGAGGAGAGTGGCCTTCATATCATCATCTTCGATGAGCTTGATGCTGTCTGTAAGCAGCGTGGTAGTGGAGCTGGTGGCGGTACTGGAGTCGGAGATAGCGTGGTCAACCAGCTGCTCTCGAAGCTTGATGGTGTCGACCAGCTCAACAACATCCTACTCATCGGTATGACTAACCGAAAGGATATGATTGATGAAGCACTCCTGCGTCCTGGTCGTCTTGAAGTTCACATGGAAATCTCCCTTCCCGATGAGAAAGGCCGAGCTCAGATCCTCAAGATCCATACCCAGAAGATGCGCGACAACAGTGTGATGGACGATGATGTCGACCTGCCTGAACTGGCTCAGCTGACCAAGAACTTTTCTGGTGCTGAAATTGCCGGTCTTGTCAAGTCCGCATCTTCATTCGCGTTCTCTCGGCATATCAAAGTTGGCACGATGGCTAACGTCAGTGATGATGTTGTAAACATGAAGGTCAACCGTGCTGATTTCCACCACGCACTTGATGAAGTCAAGCCGGCATTTGGTGTCTCCGAGGAAGAGCTGTCAAGTCGCATTCAGTACGGCATTATTCACTTCTCCCCAGGCATTAATGAGATGCTTAAGGAAGGAGAGCTTTTCGTGAAACAAGTCAGCAATGCCGAATCCTCGCCTCTGTTCTCTGTCTTGTTGCACGGCCCGACCGCAAGTGGAAAGACTGCTCTTGCTGCTCGGATCGCCATCGACTCCGGCTTCCCCTTCATCAAGTTGATCAGTCCCGAGGACATGGTCGGGTATAGTGAAATGGCCAAGATTCAGCACATCACCAAGATTTTCGATGATGCCTATAAAAGTCGTACGAGTGTTGTCGTTGTTGACAACATCGAGCGCCTTATTGAGTGGGTGCCTATTGGCCCTCGATTCAGCAACGCCATCTTGCAAACGTTAATGGTGTGCTTGAGAAAGCAACCTAGCAAGGGCCGACGCCTCCTGGTCCTGGCAACTACCACGGAGAGAGCTGTGTTGAAGCAGTTGGATGTTTACAACTCCTTCAATGCGGATATCATGGTTCCGAATGTTATGACATTCGAGGAGTTGAGATATATCCTTGAGAAATCCGAAGCTTTCGATGCGCAGGAGATTGAGCAAGCACTAGCGGGTCTCGACGACATCTCTGAACGCAAGACTATCGGCGTTGGTGTCAAGAAGGTGCTTTTGGGAATTGAAACAGCTAAGCAGGATGTCGATAAGGTAGGACGTTTTGTGCGTGTCATCAACCGTGCAATTCAGGAGGAACACACTTTTGCATAGAGTCAGCAGGAGCTATGGCCAATGAGACTGGTATATTTGTGTACAGTGAAGGTAGAATAATTCAAAGTGACAATGTCAATATAAGTCTAAAATTATTTCACCTTCAGTCAGGAGGAAGATACTTGCAGCCTGGAGTTTATCTGGTCTTCCCTGCCATGTTTAAATCATTCACTAAGTTCCTACTTATGCCGTGTGAGGAAACCACCACTTCACTACTCTCGATTTCTCTCGCTTCTTCACATATTAGACCTCTAGCCACTGGTTCAAAACCCCCCACCCTCCACCATTTTGGGTACAACCTTACTTCAACACTTCGACAACCATTATTTGCATCAGTCCTCTCCACTTCCATCACCGATCCCCTCACAGAACCAGAAACAAGCATATGTTACAGCAGTTCATCATGCCTTCCGCTGCTGTCCAACCCAAGCAAATCCTGAAGCGAGCACCGTCACAGAAGGAATATGAGTTTTTGCAAGAATGGGCTCCCGAGACTCTGAAGAACTACGAAGTACCGTCCCAACAGACTGTTTTTCGACCTCCTCAGGCTGCTCCAGTCAAAGAACAGGGAATACCCACTCACAGGCATTCTAAATTGCGCACCTCTTCCTTGTATGAAGATTGGAAAGCTCACGCTGCCTCCTTCCAGGGAGAGAACGCGAACAAGGAATGCACTCCTTTTCCCCACGCCCCGGCACAGAAGGTTGACCACTTGCCACATTCTGCGAGCTTGACAGCTGCTACGGTCGCTGCTGAGAAACCAATTCATTGTCTGCAGTCCAGAACAAACGCCAAGGACTCCCAGCAGGTTTGTTCGAAGAGCAATACTCTCCATCCTCGTGAGTTCAAACAGTACTTTCAACATTCAGGATGAAGTTCTACATGGCGGTATGTTCCTCTCTAACGCGTTGGCGATGGATGCATGTTCTAGACCACTACGCTCAATCTACCGTCAGCGCTAGCAATCGATTCAACACTATTCATGCGGTTGATATGAAGTTATCCAAATCGGTTGCTGATCCTGCCAACGTTCCGCACAAATCACAACAGAAATCACGTACTAGCTCCTCTAGTCCCACAACACCAGAGGCCTCTATCTCTGTGCACAACTCTAAAAGCAAATCCGCTGAGGCTAACGAGCTGCACCACCCTCGCATCTCGAATTTGTCTGCAGGAAGAGCACCCAAGCCGGTGGAGACATCCAAGCCTGCGAAGACATCCAAGCCCAGTGATGAAAGCCAGCAGAAACAAAACCTCAATGGTCCGACTCCCACCGCAGCACAGACGCTCAAGCCTACTGAGCCCACCAAGAAAGCTGTCGAAAGCAGACAGAAGCCACGGACTGGGTCTGTTTGCTACACCGCGCCTAATGGCACCCGTTTTCCTCGTCACAATGACTTGCTCAAATGGTCAATCGGAGTCAAGAATCAACACA
The DNA here is from genome assembly GCF_003184825.1 of Aspergillus fijiensis CBS 313.89. Classification (NCBI taxonomy): domain Eukaryota; kingdom Fungi; phylum Ascomycota; class Eurotiomycetes; order Eurotiales; family Aspergillaceae; genus Aspergillus; species Aspergillus fijiensis. Next base: position 19,164 of record NW_024469094.1, on the reverse strand, counting down.
ATGATCTAGTGATCTTCCTGCCCGTCTTTGTCGAGAGCCCATGGAAGGGCCTTAAACCTATTTTGACCACATGTGCTTCGCGGTACTGGTAGGTTATTCTCTACATCATTTGGTAGTTTATACTTTGTTTGATGATTCGCTGCTAATCGACCACATGCAGACGTGATTTCTGAAGCCTTCTAGCATCCCTATCAACAATAGGAATGTCTAACCAACTATGAAGCTAGAATTCTTAGTTGGTTCATGCTCGCTTCCCAGTCTCGGATGGAATTATCACCCATGGTTACTGCAGCCCGAGGGAGCTAGCTATTTACTGACCTTAATTACGTGATGTTACGAATTCGAATCCTGTAAAGGTTTAAATGCAAGTCACAGAGAACAATTATGCTATTCAACTTGGTGCCCTATTGATCAGATATCTTATCGCTCATGTTTATTGCTGTATGCCTTCTGTTATGGCACTTTCTGTAGCGCAGATCGATCAGCTTTCTCATTGAACCTATACAGGCAAAGTGAACATTTCAATCCTCGGGTCAAGATATTGGGGAAATATCTAATGGCTGATAACAATTAATTTCCCTGACATTCAAAGAGAAATGATATTTGTAGTCTTCGATAGGGGTGTTTGACGAATAGGCTGAATCCGAAAGTAGTAATACCTCCTTTTCACGCTCAGCTTCTTTAGCCCCTGAACAAGGTAAGTAGCATGCCACTGAATCATCAACAGTCTACCTCTTAGTGATTCCCAGATCAACATGCACACAATACACTTTCATGACTCACATGTTCATATCCTGAAATAGGACATTACCAGGATCCGGCTTTCAATCCAATCTTACGGAAGGGTTTTATCCGGGGGTTCATTTCCTCTAGTCCCACCACGCCCGACAACTTCGGATCGCCTCAGTAACTACCCACCAACTTCAGTGGTACAAGCAAGACATTGGGCTAGCATTACAAGAGTCAAAGGGCTTCATATGTCTGCGCTGCAGGAGTTAAGTACTGTTGAATATCTATCTCTACGCAAACTGGCGATATGGTCCTACACGCATCCAAGCCACCAGACCAGTCAGAGGGGCGTCTGCCACTGCTGTTCACTTCAAAAATCATTGGCGTGTTGGAGTTGCTGATTGGACCGGACCACTTTGGCTATGTGAGCCTCATGTTTGCCTGATTTGTCAGAAGGCACACGTTCCCATTGAGTTGTCTGTGAGGTAGGGTGCAAGCAATGCCACGCGACAAATACACCGGAAACTACTGCACCCCTGAATCTTGGCTCTATAGTTACAGGCTCATGACTTCAAGTAAGCTCGGGTTCCTACACCAGTGAGACTGGACGCTAATCGTGATCTAACGCGTCAGGGGCAATCTCGGCTCATGCGCTCGCTGCACATCATATACACGGCATCTCACTTTCCAATCGATCCACCCAATGTGTGCGTACACTGTGGCTGGAAGCGCTGTGCCACAATGACAGCAGGCGACGCCTCCGTCCCCGAGCTCTTCGGCGAGTCTCCGCCTAAAGCGGCAAGGAAATCATCTCAGAACAGGGGGTGGAGCGGGGGCGGCCGAGCGTTTCCTGTCCGCTGGCGGAGTCGGCACAGCGGAACTGACCGGTCACACTGCTCCTCGCATCTCATCACAGAATCCAGGATGACTGGGGTGGAATTGCAAAGATAAGGATATGAGGTTCGTGTCCTCGATCTATCCATATCTTCATAGCATTCTTGGCGTCAGTCTTGCTGCTTCACTGGTATGCGCCTACCACATACCACCGAGGACCGTGCCCGTATCGTGACCCCAGCTGACCTGGGCCTGGCACATGACTTGGCGCTTGTCGTCACAGGATGTGATGTGATGGGCAGTTTTCATTTTCCCCATGTCAATCTGAAACGTCGCGGCCGCACCTTCTTGCGCATCCGCAGTCTATCCGGAGCCATAGATCACGCATTCTTACCTCCCCCGCCCCTTTACCCGGAAATGCAACCAGTCGCGAATCTGCAAGAAAAATGAAGATATATTGCCGAATATGAAAATTCCCACCAAAGACCAGCAGGCTCAATATTACATTGCGCCGCCAACGGAACATCGACGACAGGGGTTATCCCAGAAACCCTCCCAGCTAAACGGTATCGCAAATCGAAAAAATCCATCCCGAAATCAAGCACGCCAAATTCAAAACCCATAGAAGCCAATTTACCGGAAAGCCAGCTTTCGTGATCTCGACGGGAGTGTTTGCCTCGCAGTTTCGTCTCGGCCACTTCCCAACACGATCCCTTTTTGTCGCTCAGTTATCGTCGAAGGTGTATTTCTTGGCCGCACGCCGATACTCATCGGGATGAGCATGTTCAGCTTTGGCCTTCAAAGCACTTGTTTCGTTAGTCAGCATCTGAAGCTCTAGTATCGGGGTAGATCGCGCCTGTAAACCACACGCGGAAGATGTTTCAAGGGGACCAGTAGGACACTGAACGCTGCCAAGAACCATCTTGACGGCGGAGCGCGGCGGACGTCCGCGCAGCTGGCCAGCGGAGCGGAATCCGTTGACGACAGTCGCATACGGAGCAAGACGAAAAATGTCAGGGAATGAGTTCGCAGCTTACTTGACGCGTTTCTGGGTCCATTCCAAATCCCGCTTGGTTTCTCGAGCGACTTTGATGCCATCGGCAAAACTGGCGCGCACGCCCTTTAGGCGCCTTTGTGCAAGAGCTTGCAGCTCGATCAGCTCGCGCTGCTTCGCATTCAACTGACCGGAACTGATGGGGTAAATTTTTAGCCTCCCTTCATTTCTGGAATCCCAGATTTATGCTGCCCGTTTCTAATTCTGTGGGTTTCAAGGCCAGCGAATCGGGGTTCGCCGCGGCGGGGTTTAGACACTCACGCTTGCGCCTGCATCGCCAATCCCTTATCCAATGGTGTTGGGTCAAACATATCCTGCATGCGATCATTCAAAACATCAACAACATCGACTCCAGAGTATGAGGCAGAGCTGGAGTCATAATCGCCGCCAATGCTTCCGGATGCATAACTGAATCCAGCGGAGGTACGGCTTCCTGCCGTGGTGCTGGCGTCGGAGATATCAGGAGGTGATCCCGACACTCGACCGACAGGATAAAGACTAGCCTGAGCTGGAGCCTTAGAGGGGACGTTGATGGGGAGAGCGGGAAACTGATAGTGGTGTGTCGCCATTGTGAAAAGAGGTTTGGAGCTGATGAAGGAGAATAGAAACAGTGGGTTCAATGACAAAGAAGGTTCAACGACTGATGCCTATCAAGGGGCTGGTATGTCAGAGGGCAGATACAAGAGAGTCGATGAATGACTCCGACGAGTTGAAGGGAAGCAGACGAGAGACTTGGAGAGATAGAAACGGAAGAAGGAACAGGCCCGAACGATGGAGGACGAGGAGAGGGCTTATATAGCCCTCCGCGGAGAGTCTTCCATCCGGCGGAATGAACTCTGATCAAAGGAAATGAGCCTTAGCAAGGCCATGAGGGGAAAGGGGGGGCTTGGGGATGGGCGAGATAGACCCATTGGGCATTGGGATTGTTCGGGGAGGCATTTTCTCCCACCCCCCTCCTGCCTCTCACCCACCATCATCCCTCCACTTGTCGCCAATCCCAACCCCCCAATTCCGCCCGTCTTGCAGTTTCTGAACGCCAATTCGCTCCTTTTCCCGGAAGAACCCCGCTCTGGCTGAAAAGACGAAAAACTAGAAAGATTGCTGAATGGTCGGAGACTGGTCCAGCCCTCTGCATCCCTCCTCCACCCGGACGACCTTCCCCGGTGTCCCGTGGCGAGACTATCGGTCATCCTGGGGGCTCTCGGACCTTTTTCCTCTTTCTCTCCTTGGGCTGCAATGGTCTGGCTGATACGACAAAGCTATAAGAGGAACAATGAGACGCACTGCGAAGCTGATCCTGCAGTGTTCCGACTTTCATCTTCAGCGGAGCTACTGCTCCCCTTTCGAGCGCCACAGTATACTCATGATCAAGAAACAAAATACGTGAGACCTTCAACTTCTCATCTAGACTCATTTCACTGTCAGATGCCGCAGGCCTTCTTTTCCGTTTGTGAATGCGGCAAATTACCTCCCTTCTCCAAAGCTAGTCCTTTGTGAATATGCGCCACCGATATCAGGAGGCTGGGTGGCTGAGGTAAAGTGATTGCAGCAGCAGAGGTACAAGATCTATTCGACAAGATGCAATGAGAAATGAGTGCCTACGGAGCTATCACAATTTGCGACATTCATTCGAGCTGTTTCGGTCATTACAGCCATATATTATCAAACTCAAGACGTGATTCATTTGTTTGAAGCTCGATCGAATCTGTCGTAACGAGGATATAACGTTCCGATAGCTTTGAGCTGTTTGGTCATCCCCTCTGGGAGGCTTGGGAGGCTTGTTAGGGTAAGAAAGCTTGTCTCTTCCACTTCCGCTTTGTTGAAAGACTTTATCCGTGAACGGCCATATGAATGGTGACGTCTTGAATCAAAGACTGCAAGGCACAAAAAGTTGCATGCGCAGTATATGGTGCGGGGGCTGACGAAAGTCACAGCTTTGCGGCAATAGAAATAAACCGAATATTGAGGATCTTGAATCAGCATTGGACATCTCTGCATATCTTTGGAACGAACGAACAGGAGCGGTCTGGCACATAAGACAATTCGAGAAAAGCACGGAGAACCGGCTACTTAGAAGCACAAAAAGACCGGGACTGCATTCTCAAATGTCAAAGGCGGGCTAATGACTTCTGCTGACTCGGCGCGGCGACCCAAGATCGCTCAAGTGGCACGGCAGGGCAGAAATTGGCCCCTGAAATCGAATGGGAGACTGTGTAACAGACAGGGATAATTCTCGTCTTCTTGATGCGTCAGGCATATGACATGCAAAGAACAAAAACAACCTGGGGTGTGGAATTCAAGGCGAGTGGTGTTGTCCGCTTATCGGCGGCCCAGCATCCCGCGCCTGAATGCATTCCATTGAGCTCGAGCAATTGAGTGAACTATCATCAACTTCCCAACTTCCAACGGTAACAAGCGCTATGGACGCCGCCAACGTGGAAATTTCAATATGTTGTACGGTGCAGAATGGGTCCAGATGATAAGAGGCTCGACTGGCTTGCAGATACACGACTCACTGTTTTGAACGAGTCTTGGAGTCCTCCGATCCTCCCAATATTTCGGTTCAGGGCATCCCTGTCCAGCAAGCCGACACCTCGGAATCAGGGCCTCATGATACTGCCCAAAGAAGTACAAAAGACCTAAAGCCAACGAGAAGAACTGAAAACGGTCTGGATACGCACTCAATACAGGCTCTTGGCTGACAGGCAGATCGGAGCTGCTAAAACACGCAGGGAAAGCCTGTTCTTCTGGTCGCCGGCTTGGATGAGAAAATACACCAGTCACGATCGACGCCGGCTTCAGGGTGACATCCACCGACAAGCCGCTATGACCAGTGGCATTCGATTCTTCCTGCATCTTATGCGCGTACTGTCATTATGTCTCCAACCTTGCTGCCTCACGGACTCTTTGATTGTTGCCTTGCAATTGCGGCCGTGTCTTTTTCCTCACGCTGTTTTTTTTCAACTGTGCCTGAGCGGCCCTAACTATTATGTCTCAGTTATCGGCACCTTGGATGAGGGTCTCTCGTGCTTGGTCGTCCAGCAGCCCGACCGGAATTATTGGTCACACAGAAACCCAATAAAGTGATGATTGTGCCTCCGATGAACTACTTCGATCATTCATGTGTAAATTTGACATCACTTGATTGGGCCACTGCTTGCTTCGGTTTATCTCACGACAAGCTCCTTTCGGGTCGCCAAGTTTTGCTGAACTGAGTCAGATCATGCCTGGCCAAATTTTCTGAGTAGGCCATGAGAGAATGACGAGCGAGGCGAAAATCCGACTACTTTATTTTGGGATTACGGAGTTTTCACGAGCAGCGGCTCGCAAAGTCTGTCTGATCTATGCTGGCAACGCTACGCTAATGCACCAGACTGCTGCTCGAGATTCGCCGGCGCTGCACCAAGGCTCTTGGGCTAGGCTGCTAATACCTCCGATGCATGCTGGTCATGGCCTCTTTGGATGTGAGACGACTATCCCCGCAGTGCCCAACAATCGGCTGCAGGTGAGGGTCCGTGTTAAGTTTCTCCATGGGCGAAAAGACGACTCCGGAGTGGAGGGCAGACACACTCTCCATTCCTGTCAGTCAACGGCGACGGATGCACTGCGGATGGCTAATCCTTCTTTAGAGTATTGATGCAGAGTGGGTGGGGTTAATTGGGGGGGAAGGGAAAGTACCTTCATTCGCCTGGCCATCGTTTGCTTTCCTCACCGCCAGATGAGGAATCGAACAACTACCGGAGGCTTTGTTCGTACCATAGATGCTATAGAGCTCGCCGTACTCTGGTGTCGACGATGGGAGAGTCTCCATATTATTCCGGCGGCTAATCACCCAGCCCTGTCGCTCATCGGCACCTTCCAGCTTGCTTTCCTTGTGGGCGTTTTCCAGAAGACAGCGAGTGGGTTGAGACCACGGGTTGAGGCCGGGCCCGTCCTACGATAAGCGCTCGTTCTAAACCAAGTTCGACCAGGCATGCAGCTCCACCCTGCGATCATCCATGCTCATGCCTGACATACAGTACTGTACCTAAGCATCAGATCTGGCATTCGCGGTGCGGGATCCAAATCAGGCCAACAGAAACAACGTCATCCCAGTGCATTCTCAACAATCACTAGCTTGGGACGTCAGGTGCGTTCGGCGGCCATCTGGCCGCTATACTAGGCGTCAGGTACCTTACGGCTTTCCCATCGTGTGGAATGAGCTCCAATGAAGCCTCTTTTGCTCGCGCCATCTATAATCCGTTCAACCACCTCCACCCCGCATCGACTGCTTGTCTTCAATCCGCAGAAGAGAACCACTTCCGCCCCATTCCGCCCTCTCAATTCAATATTGTGTCGACAACCACCCACTTGGCAACCAGGTCCCACCTCGAAAACAATATCAGAGACAAATGATGCAACGAAATCAAAATCTTCGATTTCGCGATGGCCAAACACTGCAATCCAGAATCCATTCAACCATCGACGTCTACTGTCCCGCCCCGCTCCACATGCCGATGAGTGAACCATGATCGATTAAGATGATAGGTAAAGCCACAACATTCGACTAGCTTTGCTGGAAATGGTACCATCCTCGAATTCAAGATCTATTTCGGCATCGAGTCGAGAAGTAACACAGAATTTGGAAATCAACACATCTTGCTGGCAAAAGAAAGCAGCTCGACTTATATTTCGGGGAGGTTCCTTTTCCAAAAGTCCCCGCAATGACGCTGGGTAGGCATACCATCATGCCGGCAAAACATATATACCGTAGAGGCGAGGCGCGACGCTCTGTAGGGGTTATTACGATTACGTAGCATCTGAGTACCTAACTTCGCCGGGTCTGGATAGCATAATTAACACTGGTTGAGTGAGTGAGTGAGTATCTCGAGTATCATTAATCATATCCTTCATTTAATCATCAAGTTGTTGTGGTGGATAGGCCTATGCGGACACCACAGTAGACGACAGATCAACCAACATAGGGTAGGTAGAGAAGCACGCGCCTAGAAGGGGATGTGGGGGACAGAGGAACGAAAGGAGACCAGGGTCTAATTATATCCATACCCCATTGTGGCCGATCGTGGTTTTGAAAGCAAAAGAGGCTGGAGAGAAAGCTTGGGAGCAGAAAACCAGAAGATTCGCTAACCAGAAACGAAGCTATGTAATGGATGGAAAAATTTACCCCTAACGCAGACAGATTGTAGCTGGGGATATATCACAACATTTTGTATAAGAGAAAAGGGGGGGGGGCCGAATGAAGACAAACAGATGAAGGAATAGAAGAGAGAGAGAAAAAAAAAAGATGGGGGGAAGAACTCCAATTTATACAGATGTGGTATCTCAAACATACAAACAAGTGGGGGCGGCAAGGGAAACAGGAGAAGAAAAGAAGAGACTTTCGAGAATTCCCGCAAAATGTTGCAATTTTTCCTTCGAATGCCTTGTTGCTGTTCAGGTGCTGTTGCTGTTGCTGGGGGCAAGTGGTTTTTCCTCCTCGGGCGTGAGTGCGATAACTGGACTAGCGGATTGGGACTGGGGCGTCGAAGAGCTGTTGCTGAGTGGCGGCGTGCCGGCGTCGGTACTCATGCTCCCGCGATCGCGATTCGTCATGCGAGTGCGCGTGTAGGCGGGGACCGGGGCGAGGTACTGGTCGAGCATCTCAGCCAGGATGGTGGATCGGACCGGCTTCGGGAGGTAGTTGTTCATGCCGGCGTCGATGCATTTCTCCCGGTCGCCCTCGATGGCGCTGGCGGTCATCGCGATGACCAGGGCCTCGTTGACATTGGGGTCCGGGTCTTTGCGGATCTCGCGCGTCGCGTTGTATCCATCCAGGGTGGGCATCTGCACGTCCATGAGGACCACGTGGAAGGGGTTGCCTTCCCGGGAGCGGGCCCGGAGAGCCTCGACCGCCTGGCGGCCGTCGCTGTAGGCTTCGCACTGCAGATTGAGGCCGGTCACGAACTTGACGGCGATCTTCTGGTTGATCGGATTGTCTTCGGCAATGCACACCCGGATCTGATCGCGGGGGACCATGCTCAGATCACGAGCCGTGGGCTTGGGGGAAGACGCCTTCTCCCCGTCGGGGCTGGGGAGCTTCGAACGTAGACCTTTATTAGAAGCATCCTTCACTTTGTTGAAGGACAGATGGAATGTGACTGTGGTGCCGACGCCGGACGTGGAATCGAGCCAGATCGCTCCTCCCAGGACGTCTTCGATGATCGCTTTGCAGATGCTCAACCCTAGCCCACTACCTCCGTATGATCTTGCGGTCGAGTTGTCGGCCTGAGAGAAAGGTCGGAAGAGTCGCGACTTCTGCTCCTCAGAGATACCGATGCCGGTGTCCGACACCGAGCACTCCAAACGGATGCGCCCTTTGCCTTCTCGCGACACCCGGGCCCGCACGGTCACAGACCCTTTAGGCGTAAATTTGTAGCTGTTGCTTAGCAGATTCATGAAGATCTGGTGCAGCCGAACAGGATCACCAAGGACGACAAGTTCTGGGGGGACCTTGTCCAAGTCCTCGATGGTCTCCAAGCCTCGGTCGCGGTGCGTATAACGAAGCGCGCGGACTACCTCCGAGATCGTTTCTCGGATATTGAGGGGGACAGTGGAGATCTTCATCTTTCCTGCTTCAAGCTTCGAGAAGTCGAGGATGTCGTTGATGAGGGTCAGCAGAGTATCGGCGCATACACGAATCGACTCGACATATTCATCTTGCTCTTTATCCAATCGAGTACCTTTGAGAAGTTCGGAGAGACCGATCACACCGTTCATCGGAGTGCGCAAATCATGGGAGATATTCGCAAGGAAGATGGATTTAGCCTTGGCTGCATCTTCTTTGAGTTTCACATTGTGCTTAGCTTCGGCTTCTGCCACCTTGGCCTTCTGCTCCGCCTCTCGAGCTTGGGCTAGCGCGCGCTTTTGTGCTTCAACCATCGATGCGTTGGTGGCACTGACTTTGCGAACCTCACGGAAGAGTAATGCATTGGACAAGGAGATGCCGATCTGATTGCAAAGCAAGTGAAGCACGACCACATTGCGTTGGGTAAAGGAGTTTGGTTTTCCTTCGATGTGGATGACACCAAGAAGATTTTCGGCTTGCATGATTGGCAATGCAATGACCGATCTTCCCATGGGATATCTTGTCTGATAAGCTTCGCTAACGTTGGAGAATCGTTCATCCTCAAGAACGTTGTGGACGAGGACCTCCTCTCGGGTACGCATGACATAGTGGGAGATCTGATGGGCCATCTTGTCCTCGATTGACGAGAATGGAAGACCGTCGACATAAGACTTTTGGCCCTTTTCCATGTCGCCAGTCGCAGCTACGGTGAAATTGTTATCGAAGTTTGTCGCAATCAGAGCTGAGTCCGAACCGTTGCACGATTCGAGGACAATTTCGATCATTTTTGTCAAGAGTTTGTCGATCTGTAGCTCAGACGACATCACTTGGCTCGACTCGAGGATACTCGAGAGATCAATTATATCTGCTTGCTGTCAGACTCAAAAACCAATAGGGGGGAATCAGAAATTCGGGACAAGTAGTTCAAGCTTACCGAGACCAACACCCGAAATGTCCAATGACCGCTCACCAGTCGTAACGCCGTTCTGTTCTAACCAGCGCTGTTTCCGATCATCTTCTTCCATATTCGGGTTCACACCAATATGTTCCTGTCCTGAATTGCGGTTGATTCCAAGGAGTGAGTCAACAGTCTGGCACCCGACGTCAACATTTCTCGAAGATGTCGCGGTTTTCAGTAGCCACTCGTGCTTTTCGGTCAGTTGGGCTGCTTTACCCACAGCGCTGACTGCTGCCCAGGCGGCGATCGCATCCTGCATCACTGAGCGTGCCGCTCTCTTTGCACCACGTCGGATCAGGAATTCACCGTGCAGCTCAAGGGCAAGGGCTTCCTCCAATGGCCATCCATGGATCTGGCAGTGGTCAATAGCAGCCTCAAAAGCCTGAATGGCCGAGGTGTGGTCGTTTCGGACTTCGCAAATCAAAGCCTCCAGGATCAGTGACCACATGCCATAGTTCGCATCGCAAGCGCTCCGTGCGAAATCCACCTCTGCTTTGTACTTCAGCACCGGCTTCAACCCTCCATCAAGATACCCACGTGCAGGGTAGTCGTTGTGGAGCGTCAGAAGGGAGAGCGCAAGGTAGAAATAGACGACATAAGAGACACGAGCAGACCACAACCTAGGCATCGTATTCATCATCTGCATGCCAACCTCTATAGCTCGGGTATGGTGGCCGTAAGCGAACAGAGGAATCATTGCTAAACCCCAGTAAATGTCCCGCGGGCGATCAGCATTGCTAGCATTGTTATCCAGGAAAGCGATATATTCATTGGTATGGTGATGCTCGTCAGACATGACAGTGTCAGCGAACCGGCAGGATGTCTTCCCTTGCAGCGCACGCGCAACTTGTCTACATGGTTAAGGGAATTAGTTTTTGTATCTTCACTCTTCCCGGTTGGAAGTGCTCGGCTTGAAGGGAGTCTTACCGTACTGCGAGGAGAGTGGCACCCCCACGAGTATCATTTACCCAGTCAGGTATATCCTCGGGGCTTTCATTACAGAAAGCCTCAACCTGAGCCATATCGTGGCCCAAGAACAGCCGCGTCATTGCCATCGAGGAGAGACTGATCAAAGTGATGTAGGGGTCACCCATTGAGAACGAAGTCTCCACCGAGGTTTCAAGAACAGGAAGCGTAGATGACAACGGCACCCGCAAGTGAGCAACATAAAGATTATGTACGATCAGGCCCCGACCTTGGGTCCATGGCTCAGGGCAGCGCTCAAGGAGACTGAGCGCATGGTCACTGAGTTTGACAGCAAGGTCCAGATCACGGAAGCGACTGAAGGAAATCATGGCAAGATGGGAGCAGCCTATTGAGATCTGCACGAAGCCACCTTTGAACAGGTGAAGATTTATCATCTCTATTGCCATTCGGTAAAACGTCAAGCCATCATCCCAGTAGGTGACGGACATCGCCTCAGCCATCACTGCTCCGATGGTTATCATGTTGATATCTTTGCTGATAGGTTTCCGAACAATGACATCCAAGTCCATCTTGCCGAGATATTCGCTAAGACTTTTGTATGCAGTATCGCATTGTTCGTATGTGGTTGGCTCCCGAAGATGGACCCCCAACTCATCAAGACATGTCAGAAGCGAATCCATGGAGCGGAGGTGGTTTCCCATTTGAGCGTAGATTTTTGCCTTCACAATCCAAGCCCTTGACTTGCAAACGGCACTTTTTCCATGCTCGAACACCTTGTCCAGAAGATCCAGGGCTTCTGTGTTATGTCCTTGAGACCATGACATCTCGGCAGTGGCAATGTGCAGACGCAAGGTCTCATGGTAGTAAACATCCGTGTTATTATCATTCCAAGGGTCGTCCTGGAGGAATGCGATACAATGGCGGAAGTACCAGAGCGCAGTCGGTCGAGCGCCTGACTGAGCTGCAGTCTGAGCTGCATCCCAGAGAATCTTTCTGTATTCCAGTCTTTCGACAACACGAGACTTGATGATTCGCGACGCGAGAGCCACATGCCGTGCCAAGGCATATCGACTGCGTCCGTCATGATAGTATTTCATCATGGCTTGAGATATGATGAAATGCATTTTCTCAACATTTCGACCCTCAGTCAATGACAATGCGGCTTGTGAGAACCGATCATTTACAAACCTTATGCGGCCCGAGTCAGTGGAATGATCAAGTGGGGGTAAGATTAAGTTATTCGGGGAACATACCTGAATTCATCGTCCGTTTTCCCGGGAATTATAAGGTTTGCTTGGACAAGATACTGCAGCCCAACGACAATGTCGGCCTCGGACTGTCGAATCAGGTTCGCATTCTGAGGGCATGTCAAATCAACAGCTTCGTCATCATCGCTCGAGAATAGAAACTCGCTTGTAAGAAGCTTTTGGACCAACGAGAAGGCAAAGGGGCTTCCCAGCAACGCTCCCCAGACCATGATGGACCTCGCCGCTGTAGGGTTTTCTTGAAGACGCCGAGCAATAAAACCAAGTCCCAGGCCCTCTCCATACCTAGGTGCCACGAATTCGGTGAAAATACGATCCAAGTCAAACTCCCAGGTAGAGTTTTTCCAGGAATACCAGATGCAATTCTTGCTATAGCAAGTCTCCAACATCATTCGCACAAAGAAAGGGTTGCCCATGCTCTTCTCTTGGATCACGGCTGCGAGTGGCGTTAATGTTGGGTTTGGAGCTTGGTGCATCGTGGCCGCTACAACTTGCATGATCTCTTCTTCTCCGAGAGGCTTCAGCACAATTCGTGTCACATTAGGATTTTCGGCTTCGAAAAGGGACTTGATGGCATCTGACTCGAGTTCCGACTGTCGGCTCGTGAGAATAAGCACACAAGGTAGCTTGGCTTTCACAATGTTCATAATCAACTCCAGGGTTTCGTCATCAGCATATTGCAGGTCATCCACACATGCACAAATCACCCTGTACTGCGATAGAGTTTTCAGAATCTCCAAAAATGTCTCCATCAATCGCATGTTCTTCAGTGCTGCATTAGACAGAAAAAAGTCGACCGAGCTTTGCCCGTCGTCAAGACGAGGCATCGCTACGCGCTTGGACGGTTCTCCTTTGGTCGAGACATCTTTGAATATATGCTGCGCTGCAGAAAGCCTAGGTGAGATCTGCTTATCTTTCTTACCAGATGACATGAGCTGTTCCGGAAGCTCGAGGACTCGATGCAAGGTCGGCCACATGGGTCGTAGTGCCGTGCGGACATTGTTGTGATAGTCGGTGGTGACATCACGTTCCGAGAATATTTGACGGAGAAGGCTAGCCAAGATCTTCGCAAAAGGCTCAAAGGGAACTCGCCTAGCTCGGTCCAGACGAGCTATGCCAATGTACCCAAGTTTACGTATCGTCGGTTGAACTCGATTTACAAGATCGGTTTTGCCGATACCAGCCGCGCCGCTAATGGCGATAATCTCACATTTTCCGATCCGACGTGCTTTGTTGGCAGCTTTAGGTCTAGTGACAGAAGTGATCGACTCTCCATGACTTTGCGTGCTTGTGCCCATCGAAGGGTGGCTATCTCGGTCTGCAATATCCCAGGATGCGCGTGATTCCACCGGACTCTTGAGCTTGCCAGAGGCATTTCCCGGCTTCGGAGTTGAAAGGGAAGACTCCGTGCTATGCAGAGACTCATGCGTAGAGACCCGACCTAGAGGGCCGCCATTAGTAGTTTTGGAAGCTAGATGAAATGAACCCGAGTCGCTTGAGCCCGACGCGATCTCAAAGCTGTCAACTCGGCCGTCGGACACGGACGAGTTCGAACCCACTCCACTAGAAGCTTGCGCGCCAGCTCTCGCATAGGCAGATTGTTGGCGCCTGTGAACCTTTTCCACAACACTAATAATCTTGTCGTATTCTTCACGTCGTCCAAACATGCGAGACGGAAGAGTGAAGAAAGATGAGACATCCCGCTGTGCAATCTGGAAGTCCTTCAAGGCCTCGCTATCACCATCTCCAAGTAACTGGGAAATCTGCGCTAGGTCTCGCTTAACGGAAGAAATCGTATGGTAACGTTCATTGACAGCCTTCTGCGTCATCTTTTGAATGACAGCTGATACGGCATCCGGAACATCCATCCTCTTCGCTGAAACGGGGACTAACTTCTTTCCGAGAACGTTCTGCACAACTTCGACGGGATCGCTGCCGGTGAAAGCCGGTTTGCCCACCAGCATAGTCCAGAAGAGCACGCCAAGCGCATAGATATCTGTCCGGCTGTCCGGTTCTGTTGGCATTCTCCCCGTCTGCTCTGGTGCGATGAATTGCAGCTTGTTCTTGACGCCTAATTCCCTCGAAAGCGACGACCAGCCCTCGCTCAAGATATTGTCGAATGACCGAGCGCCATTGCCAGTGTTGGTCAGCTTCACCGAACGGGCCTCCCGGTTGAAGTGGAAGGCATCTCCCCGAATTTCACCATGGACGGTTTTGAGGCCGTAATGCAGAAGTTCCAAACAATCACATGCCCCAATCGCGAAGTCTAGAAATACCGAAAGAGATACCTGCTCTCCGGGTGTGGGCTCGTTGCTGTCGGTCCTGCCGCCAACTGCAAACCAAGCGGGTCCAAAAGCGACCATCTCCCGCAGCATGTTCGGACCGGGCGATTCGAAAAGAGCTACGAGCAGAGTGCCCGAATCCCCGGGGTCTGGCGGCAGTCGTATCAGATCAATCGGCCGTATTGTGTGGTTGCAATCTGGGTCCGAAGTTTGCACAATCGACCGTAGCATATGGAATTCGCGCTCGAGTCTGACAACGTGGGACGAAACACGGGCGACGACCGGGATCCATATCGGCTCATGATCGATACGAGACAGCGATAATTCGCTGCTGGACTCGCTTAAGCTGCTCCTCCAATGATGACGAAACGGGGGACGGGATTCGGTGCGCGGGGAATTGCGAGCCAGACTGGAGGGGCCCGAGGAGGTTGCGGCGGGGGTGGAAACGTCAGATTCAACGGCATGACGAAGGCCAAAGACATGCCAGTGATTGTAGGTAGAGTGGAACGGCTCAACAGACTGATCCCAGGTGTATCCAGGTAGCTGTGCCAACCTCTCAAAGAGCCGCGCCGGGGGGAGCGGCAAATCATCCCCCAAGATATGGCTATCGTCCATCGCAACCAACAATAAACAATTGTGTCAGACAGAATGTCACCCCTCAATTGACGGCCATAGATGAATCGCCTGTCGTGTGTAGACGCACTCGTACTCGGAAGAAGGGGTGGTCGGAGTGGTCCGAGAGAAGATTCATAAGAACAAAAACGGTTTGAACAATAATCGTCGCCAAGGACGGTGGAGAGAGAGAGAGAGAGGAGGGAGGGAGAACGAGGGAGCGAAAGTGAGCGAGTGAGTGAGTGTTGCCGCTCCTTGGGACTAGATTAGGTAAAGGTCAACGGCTCCAGTCGAGACCGCACGGTTGTGCGCACTCTGCTTTTGAGGGGGGGGGATCTCCTTCGTTTAGATTGAATGTAGTTTTTTGGATGGTGGGCTTACCTCAACAACACGAGCTACCCCTTGGCCAAGGATGATGGGTAGTGTAAGTGAACAAACCACTTTGATAAGACTCCAGTTCTTTTTCGAGGCGAGGCAGGAACTTCGAAACTTCGCAACTTTGGTTTGAGGGGGACGGAGTGGGTATGAGTGCCTGAGGCTGCAGGATTTCCTCATTGGGAGAGGGTTCCCGTCGTTTTCGCTCTGGGCTGAGTCAGCTGCCGTTGGGCATCACGAGGGAAATTGAAGTAGAAAAAAGTGGGCGGCCGATCAGCCGTCGATTTGTCTCACTTGTTTTCAGGGCACAACGTGATGGATGGATGGCAGGCAGCAAACGGCCGACTGGCAACATGCCACTCATCACCATCAGCCCTCTCTACCGCGCCACTTGTTCAACTTTCCTACTCTGGTAGACTGTAATTTGCCTTTTTTTTCCCCTCGTATCTTCCCTAGTTATTCAGGCCTGTCACATTGTGGCCTTTTGTGGTACAGTGCAATGCATAAATCATGCATTCAGAAGTAGGCTGCCAAGAATCAGCCAAAGTACGGGAACGATCAATGGCACTGGTGGGCGCATGAAAGACTACACTAGCACTTTATTCACTGTAGCCTCTGGCGACTAGAGGAATATTTTGCCTAAAGGCCATACTCCTGAATATCACTCGGAATTATGATTCGAGGAACAGGGCTCAACAGGGCTCTGGGGCCTGACTGAAAGTCAGTCAGTCTTAATCTGAGTTTAACTAGACTAAGGTAGTTAGTACTCGGTAGCATGCGAAGATGTCACCCACCGGCACATTGTCATGAACTCCCGATCGCTTGTGTCAAATAGATCTCGCATCAATTCCCTTGGACAAGGGCTACGACAACATGTTTCAATGTACCGTATGTTCGAGGTGTGAGTGAGTTCTTAGTACTAGAGTGTGTCTACCCTCCCACGTGTTCCATCGCCGACATGGAACACGGCTTCGTCATACCATCGCTTTTAAGATCGTCAGGTTCCTGCACTTACACTAGTCAAACAAGTAAGCACTGCAGCGCCGGCAGCAAGAAATGGGGGTCCGCTGCACGGTACGGAGTAGGTACAGTACAGCTGCAGACGAACTACCGAAGGTGATACGTGGATGGACTCTTCGCTGCAGGCTGTGTATTTCCCAGTTAGCTACTTATAGCTCCCTGGAGCTGGAGTGTCTGAGCAGGAGATAAAGTAAGCTAGCCTGGCTGACTCCCATGGTACCAAATGCTTGGGAGACTGCCAACCCACGCGGCAACACTGAACACTGACGGTTCCATGCCGTCATCGCTTCGCCTCAGCAACCATCGCGAGCGAGCGAGACTCTGTTCTGCGATCATCATTCTAGTTCTAAACCCCGGGTCTGCGCGGGTTCGCTCGGGATTTTCTTAAGGTGTTTAAAGCAGGCCTCTCCTAGTGCACGATTTGAGCTACATCCTAGTGGGCGTAAAAGCTCACATGTAGAAATCAAGAATCCAAAGCTCACAATATTAGTAGTAGTGTACTTTAGAAAGTCGTTCTCGGAGTCATCAACGCAGTGTCAGGAGGACGACAATATATAAGATGTCGCGATGGACACTGGGCATATTTATTATTGCGGAGGACCCAGTCTATTAACCAAAACTCGGCTAGACAGATTAGGAGAAATGCCATCATTGATGCAAGCAAGAATCCAGTCGCTACCTTCAGAAGGTCTAGAAGTGAAGCGAACACATGGTCTGTTAGTGGTTAGTGGTTATTGCGCAGATCGCGTGCCTCACGAACCATTGTTGAGGATCTCGGGGATCACCTAAAAGGGTCATTGCACATAGCTGGAACATAAGCGGCAAAGCCTACCAAGTTAGTACGAAAGTAGTATGACGAAAAATCGACCTATCCATTTCGTTCTGGTTTTTGTTCTTCGTCCACTATTCGCAGCTGTAAGACGTCCCATTTGCTTGCTACACAGTGGACGGACCCAGTATCCGGGAAAGAGAGCTGAGGGGAGAAAGTGGAGGAGTTTTCAGCCTTAGGCATTGCGGTAAGTGGCTCGTGACCAAGGAGGGTACAGTGCAGAGGACAGGCATCTGTCGCGGCTCGATGATGCAGCCATGAGCGAGCAGCTACAGTGATGCTCCACCGTATTCGGGGCGCCACAGTTGGAATCATTGAACCATTAGGTTACCGGAGGATAGTTAAGCAAGCAGTGGTCTTCTAGATAAGAGTACTGTACCTAGTTACTCTGTACTACAGAGGATGATACTTAGTAGTAATGATGATGATGGTGGCGGCATGGGCGGATAGGGCTTGCTTACTTGATGCAAACTCAAGACGGGGGCTGCCCTTACACTAGTCTACTTTCAGGTATGTCAATGTCATTCAGCATTTGTCGTTCCTGCGACTAATTTGAACGTGGCATCATTTAGAGGGGTTAAGGTTCCTGAGGTTATTAATATTAGTTTAGCACTGTACACTCGTGCTGCTGCTGCTGCTGCTCTACGGAGTACTTACTATACACAACAATGCATAATGTATTGCAGATAATATACCAAGAACCTTGTTCATTGCTTAGTGGGACTTTGAAATCTGTTTTAGTCAACACAAGACCTTGCAAGTCCAGACAGGTCTTTTCCTTCATTCTTGGATTCTTGACCTTTTTGCCCGCTGCTGAGACTAGGCAAGGCAGTAGAGGGACTACCAGAGTAGAGTACTTGGTTACTTGATTTGCCCATCCTTTCTCTTGCTCTCTTGTGACTGATTTCCTTGTAAGTTGCTTTCGCTCTCCCCGTAGCGGACTATCCCACTTCCCTCCCGATCTGTCTTCAATTCCGCAGTTTGTTCTTTTCTCTCCTGTCTCTCCCACACTTGGCTATTTGCGGCGGCTTGACGGGATTGTTTGCCAGTCATTGAGACCAGACAATCAATCAGCTGCTACCTCTACTGAATTATCATCTATTCAGCCCCAAAGACAAACTTCATCTGGGAGACGTCTTTTGACTGGAGAAGATTAATAGTAGACAAGTGCCGAAAACAGCCCTCGGGGTTTTCCTTTACTTTCGCTCCTGTTCCCTTTTTCCTCTTCTCCTCTTCTCCTCTCTCCCCTCTCCCCCCATTCATCCAGCCCAGCCCAGTCCAGGGCTTGCCTTAACTACGTCATAGCTTGGAACTTTCCACTTTCCTTTCTTTCCCCCCCCGGGGCGACGGACCATTTCCACATCTTGAACTCTGCCAGCACAAATCGACGATCTCTTGCTGGCTGGGTCAATACATTATTTCTCATTATTGTACTAGCATTTTAGCATAGCAGTAGAACCTGCTGCCAGTGCTTCTTCATTCTGCTTTTACAACTAGGAAAGGTCAGATCAATTTGAGCCTTTCTCCTAATCTCCTTCCACCACCTAAACCCAACACCCTATTACTGGTAGTGCTGGTATTGCTACTATCACTACCACTACTGCGAGTCCTAAACCCCATTCCATTTATCCTATCCCAATTCATCTCATCTCATTCTATCAATACCCACCCACCC